>NW_004524999.1:273446-290092 GCF_000260255.1 Octodon degus
ACAGTATAAGAAGTAAAGCCATGCTGCTATGTTGAGCTGTAGGGGACTCAGGTCAACAATTTCTGACATTGCCAGTCAAGTGGAAGACCCAATACTATTATGGACTACTGGACTGTTTTAGAATATTTTGCTGAGTTTACACACCTATAATATTCAAATAACGGAACTAAATAAAAAAGGGGATACAGATACATTTTGTATCTGTGTATTCAAAGCGGTTAGGATAGATATATAGTTACATTCTCTTAATGAATAGAGGGATCTGTTCTAATGGTGTTTGTAAATAGGATATCATGTACGCATCTTGTACAGCAATTAACCACTAGGAAGAAATGTATGCAATGTGTTAACTATTGAAACTGGCCTACCGATTTGGTTTGAAACTGTCTCATTGCTATTTGTTTCTCAATAAAATTAGGGGAAAAAAGTAAAGAGAAAAACAACATGGAATTTCAAAACATGGAAATTAACGGTTCTTACATTGCATGTTGGAAGTAGTTGCTCAGTTTGCAACATACAGGCATTCAAGGTTGATCAAATAATATAAGCACCAACTGTTCCTTTCAATGAACTAATAGAAATTAGTAGTACAATTATCTTAGCTCTCTTGTGCATATCTCTGTTTTTCACTCCTTCCCTCTTTTCTCCTATCCCTCACAGTCAATCTCAAACAGTCTACTAGTGGGTCTGCAGTCTGTCTAGGTGCAGCTGTAAAGGGGCGCCTTCTCTACCCCCACCCCGAATCCTGTTACCTGGGGTCTGAGGGCTCGGGGCGGTAGGTCCAGGTGACGCTCTGCGCGGCCACGTAGAACTGCCGGAGTACCCCCGCCGGGCCCGCTTGGACGCCCCAGCCCGCCAGGCTGGCGCCCAGGGCCAGCAGCACCCAGAGGTGCGCGCGGCCCGCAGACATGATTCTCGGCGCGGGTGCCAGGCGTCTGCGCCCAGGCCTCCTTCCTCCTGCCCTTGGGGCTGGTTCCCGCCGGAATCAGGGTCACTGCCCCAGGGCAAGAGGTATTGATTAGGCCGGCAGGCGGGACAGTGTCCCCGCTGGACCCTCCCAGGGGGCAGTGCCCGGCTCCCTCCCCGCGTCTGCGCTGCCTGCTGCCGAAGGCGCCGGGCGGAGATCCGACCCTCGCATTTCCCGCGCGGAAGAGCCGGCGCCCTCGAGCTCCGCGGGAGTCCGTGCCCTGTTTGTAGGCGCGGAAACCGCGGTGCTCTCGGGCCACCGACAGGGCCCTGAGTCACTTTACCAAGGCACAGTTCTGGGCAAGGACTTGTCACCCTTGTCACGGGGTGGGGTGGGGACAGCATGGGGTTGGCTGGGCTCCTCAGTGGTCCAGAATTCAATTCTACTTATTCCCTGTGTGGGGCGGGGCAAGCCACTCTGCCTCTCTGGAGTGGAGTTCCTCGTTCTCCTTTTTCTCCTCCTTTTTTTCTTTTAATGTCTTTCTTCCATATTTTAGGAAAAGACTGACTCCTTGACAAAGCAACTAACTATTGGTTTGAGCTTTTTATTTTGGTACCAGGAATGGAACACAGGGCCTCGCGCTTACCAGGCAGGCACTATGCCTCCGAGCTCCAATTCCTTCCCCAATTTTTATTTTACTTTATTTTTATTTTATTTATTTATTTATTTATTTTTTTGGCGGAACCGGGGATTGAACTCTGGTCCTTGCGCTTGCCAGGGAAGCGCTTATTCCACTAAGCCATCTCCCCGGCCCCCCAATTTTTAAATTTAAGTTTATTTTATTTTATTAGTACATGCTTGCAGTACCTGATGTTTACATAATGTGTGTGGATGGATACATGTAGGTAACACGTTTAAATTTTCCATCCCCCGTCCCTCCCCTCCCTCCCCTTCCACTCCCTTCATCTCTTGATTCTCTTCCCATTTGAGAAAGCTCTATTTTCCTATTAGCCATCTTTTCTTTCGCTCTTGATTTATATTTTAGACTTCTCATGTAAGAGACACCACCTGGTATTTAAACTTGTCTGATTTATTTTACTACTTTATGGTCTCAAGGTGCATCCACTTTCCTATAAATGACCCAAGTTTCTTTTCCTTTATGGCAGAAGGCAGAGTGGTATTCCGAGGTGTGCGAATGCCACGTCCTGTTTATCTGTTCCTCTGTTGACAGGCACACTGGCTGCTCCCAAGGTGTAGCTAGTTTCTAGTTGTGCTGCTGGGAACATGGATGCGTGCAACACGGTGTGTGATCTCTTTAAGTAGAGTGCAGTTTTGACATCTGCAAACAAATGGGAGGAGATTAATCTTTCCTGATAGGCTTACTGGGAGGACAAAAGGAGCCTACTAACAGGATTCCTAGCACTTATAGAGCGCACAGTGTGGGTTTATTTCTGATACACTTCCTGCCCTCAGGGATTCTGATGCTTCAGGAAGGAGCTTACCGTCTGGTCCTGCCTTGAATTTTATTTTCCCGTGCGTAGAGGATCTGAGAAGTGTGCTGTCTGAAACATCAGGATGGCCTGAGGTTCTGCCTGAGCTTTATGGCACCAGCACACTCAGCAAGTGGTCTCCGGGTGAAAACTCGGGCAGTGACGTCAGGCTCCTGGGCACGGTACTCCCTGCTCTGTCTGTCTGCTCATTTGCTGATAGCATTCGACATAGAGGGCCCATTCTCTCTCTCTTTCTTTGCACAGTTTTTAAATCTGCTATCTTACCCCTCTTCCTGATTTTAGACACAATTTTGACTTTTCCATTTTGCATTTTCCAGTACTACTATTCAAATTATAATTACCAGTTAGCTTCTATTCAAATTATAATTACCATGTAACTTTTTGTGGGGAGGTGCTAGGATTGAGCCCAGGGCCCTTGCACTGAACTGCATCCCCAATCCATTGTTTTCTTTTTTATTCTATTGTATTCTACTTTGTTTTTTCTATTCTATTCTATTCTATTCTATTCTATTCTATTCGGAGACAGTCTTGCTAAATTGCACAAGCTAGACTTGATTTTGGGACCCCCTTGCCTTACCTCCCAGAGTGTTGGGATTACAGGGTGCACCACTACATTCAGCTACCCTTTATCATTTTATGTAGGTACTTATTGAATCCCCCAACTAGAGTATAAGCTATTTAAGGAAAGAACAAGACCTTATAGTTAGTTGTACAGCTACAAAAGCAGTGGTTCCCAAAGGTGTTAGACCATCAGAATTCCCTAGGAGCTTCTCTAAGTGCAGATTCTGACTTGAGGGACGTGGTTGAGAACCACTGTTATATAATACCTAGCCTCATGACTGACACACAAGGATTGACATCAAGGATGCTATTGGTAGTATCTCTGGGAAACTTTTGGTAAGTATCTTGTCCCTAAGTCCCAATATTGCTACCAAAATTCTGACACAATCCCTGTAGCCCTTTAACCCTTTTAGTATTTACATTCGTATTTGCTGTGTGTATTCAGTCTACCAGACATAGTCATCGGATCACATTTCCTTGCAACAAGACAATGTATTGTTTGGATCTCTAATATGTGCATTAATTTCAGGTAAGCACTGTATAATTTTGTGACATATTTATTAAACATGTGATTTAAATAACCAGTAAAACACATCCATTCTCTGTAAAACATTAAGATGAAGGTTTTTTCTACTTCTCTGATTTTCTCACGTTGATGGTAAACAACGTGATATACACAGCTCATATAGCACAGAACATAAATAGAGGAATATGGTATGTGGCAGGGGAGTCTTTCATTGTAGGTTTGAATATTGATCTTTGGGTTCTTCAGTGGAGGGAAGGTTCCACGATAACGTGGTTCCTTTTTTTCCGTACCCTCTGGCGCCATCCAGAGGCTTTTCTAGAAATTTCAGCAGCATTTCAAGGACCCACAGATGCAGCAACCGCTGGGAAATCCTGGAGATCCTAAAGGAATTCTCTTGTTAAACACGCTTCTGCCTTCCAACAGCATAGAAGATGCCTACTTTCAACCCCAGAGTTATGCGACAGCTCCCTTTCATTCCTGCACCGTCTGGTCTCCTAGTGAATCAGATGCTCCAGTCTCTTTGACTAACTCGTACTTCCGGAACAGCCAGGTACAAGTTCACAGACCACAGTCAAAACATCTGCTCCTGGCTTCTGTGGCTTGTGTCTTAGGAAGAGGGGGGGAGGATCAGGAAGAAGGTGGGTGGAGAGGCGAGAATGTGGCACAGTCCTGCTGCGCTCTGGTCCAGAGCAAATCTAAAGGAGTGTCCTTGTCCTTTATCCACACCGTGTACAGAAGCCTGTAACAGATGTGCTACAGATGAGGTCAAGTGTAACAGGAAGTTTTGTGTTCCTTAGCAGGATCCTGAGAGTCTGGAGGAGGCCACCAGGAAAAAGGTATGTCTCTGAAAGTAAAACCAAAGAAATGAAAGTAAGAATCATTTCCTTAAAAAAAATGAAACAAAGCAAGAAGTCTTCATCACATCTATCGCGTGAAGCTCAAAATGAGCTCTTCCCAGATTCCAGATTTTCTGCCATCTGAGCTACTTTTCTTAGGAAATTCAGTATTTGAGATAAGGCTGGCATCAGATTATCTTTGTTTCCCCAGCAGGTGGCATTAGGGATAGTAAGGCAGCACCATGCTGGCAACACCAGATAGCGGCCGAGAATGAGAATGTCACACAGCCTGGAATAAGTTAGATATTCTTTTGAATGGAGATATTTAAACAAAGTCACTATTATTCTTGTTGCCAATATAGTTTCCTTTGTGGCCTGAAAACTTAATACTTAATTAAAATTGAATACATGATTAAGTGAAAACAAGCTTTCTATCGTTCTACTTCCTTAAAAAAGCCAAGTGTGAGGGCACATGCTTTTAAGCCCAGCTCTCAGGGAGGCGAAGGCAAGAGGATCACAAGTTCCAGCCTACCCTAGGCAACTTAGCGCCTTAGTGACATTCTGTCTTGAAATAAAAAAGGGCTGGGGACATAATTCAATGTGAAGGCCCTGGATTCAATCCCCAGTATGAAAAACAAATAGGCAACTTACCTTAAGGGTTTGGGTCAAATGCAGTATTTGTGAAAACTCCGTATGTACCTAGGTGGCTGAAAAATAGAAACATGGATACTTTTTAGTCCTCAACACAATCAGACACAGAGATATTCTATCAGTATCTAAACAATGGCAGTACTGTCCCCCCTGACTTTTTTCTGCCGATGTACTGTGAGCAGGGGCCAAGTCTACTGGTTGTTCAAATAGGCACAGGAGCTAAAAGAACTGTCCTGCAGCCCATGTCACTTTGCAACATCTGTTCAATATGCACATGGGCAAAACTCACTGAGCCTAGCACTGACCTGCTCTACATATAATTAAGTGGCTTTGGCATCTTTTACATGAAATTGCTACATGCATCAAGAGAAGATTATAACAAGCCTTACAAACCTTTGCCAAAGTTGTACTGCTCTGAAAAAACAAAGCTGTTGTTGGCTATGCCTGCAACGCTGCTCGTGTCACTAATATAGCATCCTCGCAGGCTGCCTAACGGGCTGCTGCTTCATTGCAGTTCTGCTGGGGAAGCCCTGCAAGCTCCTACCAACCCCACAGCAGCTGCTAGCATAATGCGGAACTTTTAGCACTTTGTTTCTCTTACAAATCACTTTCATTGATTTTTTAAAAATTTTTAAAATTTATTTATTTATTTGGTACAGAGTCTCAGTATGCAGCTCAGACTCATAGTGATCCTCCTGTCTCAGCCTCCCCAGTGCTGGGATTACAGGTGTGTGCCACCATGCCCAGTTTTAGTAGCCACCACAGTGAACCTGGGGTTCCTGGGCCAGCACAGCATGTGGTACTGGGGATCAAACCCGGGTCCTTGTGTTTGCCCGGCAGGCGCTTAGACTGCTGAGCTATCTCCCCAGCCATCCTTGACATTTTAATTAGGGCATTTTTTGATCTTTACGTTTAGTGTATTTGGAATATATCATCTGCATATACTTCAGGATAGGAAAATGGCATGGAAAATATTTATTGTAAAAAGAAGGCAGCCATTATATATTATGGTTTATATCTGGTTATCTCCCCCAAAGCCCTACATGCTCCTAGATAAGGCTTTGGAGGGTGACTGGGTCAGGCGTGTGTTGTACTGGATTAGTCCTCAGATTTGCTTAGCATAGTTCTGGGTGTGGGTGATGTGTTTCGAAAAGGGAAGACTGACCCTGGTGTGAATGCACAAACCAATAGGCTTGCAGCCTGGATGGAATGAAAAGTGAACCAAGGAGCGTTTCCCTGCTTCCCGGGTAGCGTGCCACGATCCGCTTCTCCTTGCTCATGCCCCTCTGCCATGCCCCCCTGCCTTCAAGCCAGGGTTAAACCTCTACAAACTGTGATCTAAAATAAACCTTTCCTCCTTTAACTTGTGGGCGTCGTGTATTTTGTCCCAGCAATGAGACAGTGACTAAGACACTGCATGACCATCTTGCTCTAGTGGATGAAAACTAGCAAAATGTTCCCAATTACGGAACATTTCTATCTTACCTGTGAGGGCTCAGTGGACATTTTCCATCATCTGAAATAAGAGAGAAAATAGGAATGATTGGTTTAAAGAGAAAACAAATTATATGAAGGGAAAGAATCAGTAGTAGTAGATATTATTGGGGAAAGTCAGTAGACCAATTTTTAAACAGGTTTATTCCATGAAAGCATTGGAAACCATGTTTCCCTGAAAGGCAAGGCTTATTTTAGACTCAATGAAATATTTTACAGTATTTATCTCTAGTGTCCTCTCACTTCCTTCCTCTTGCTTTTCAATACAATCCTCACTCCGCTGAGACCTACAGCTCCTACGTCCTAGACGGCCCTGTGGCTGTGTGATTTGTGGCATTCTCACTGTCTGGGCCTCCTCATTCCCTTGGCTCCAGAGAGGCAAGCTGATCACGCAAACAAATCTAAACCAACAGGGCAGTTCGGATTTTCCTTCGCTCTCCTATATGTGAGCAGGCATTTCCTATCATAATCCAAGCAGGATTCTCACAGTCGTATTTTCACACATGGCTTTAATATTTATCTATTATTTGGCCACAGAAAATTGGAGAGTCTGAAAATCAAGTGGGATAAGACCAGGAAAACTCTCCCATCCCTAGGAAATGAATTTATCATTAGAGGTATCAGAGTCCATTTCCAACTTAGAAATGTTTAGCAGAAGGGAAAACTCTGAGGAGACAAGACTATAAAATGCAAGTTTGTGTCCTTCCAGGGCTAGATTGTAAGATGAGAGAGAGACAGAGACAGAGACAGAGACAGAGACAGAGACAGAGACAGAGACAGAGAGACATGAGATGGAGCAGCAGGGAGAGAAGGAGGAGGGAGGAGGAGGCAAAGAGGGAGAGAGGAAGAAGGAAGGAGAGGGCAGGAGGGAAAGTGTGACAGGAGGGATTGGTGTGATTCCTACATGATTTGGGAGGTTAGGGTTCAGGTTCTAGGAACTCTTCCTCCTCCTGGGTTTGGTTCAGTAAACAAAAATTTTGCATAGAGGCATATTTTGCAGATCTTGAGTGGAGAGTGAGAAGGGGATGGAAGATGCATCCCTGAGGCCAGGCAGCAAGAACGGCTGCTGTAACTCTTGAGTCCGGTGAGGATTCTAACTGCCACACCTAGGGACCAGGGCTTGAGCATCCATTGCACACTGATGCCCTCATTACTTTTTTCTTTTATGGTTATTAGTACATATCTGCAGAATGTAATGATCATGTTCACTGTGAGAAGTCGCTACGTGCACATGACACACTTTAGTTCTTGTTACTTCTCCTCCCCCTGGTTAATTTTTAGGAGTAGTGATAAAAAAGAGTCATATTTTCTCATAGACAAGTTTATGAAATTATGGACCAGCTAGCTGTCACAGCAGGTTGAGAAAGGGTACCTTAAACCGTGAGAGGTGAGTGGGTCCCTTCTTTTATTTCTACACAAAAGATCTTTTTTTTCTGATGAACAGTTTCCCTTACAGAGGGTCCTATCAATGTAGTCACTTCCCTGATCAAATCCTGCATCAACTACACAAGGGTGCAGAAGAAAGTGGGGATGTACAAGCTGAGCATGCCAGATCTCTACCAGCAGCTCCTTGCAGCTCTCGCTTCATCACCTGCCTCCTCCCTCAGCCCCTTTGAACTCAGATGGACTGGACTGTCGCAATATTCTCCAGGACATTGCACTCTTTCATGACTTGTCGCATGCTGTTTTCTCTACTGGAACTCTATTTCCCTTTTCCTCCATTGGCCAAATCCCTCTCATTCTTCAAAGCTAAGCTTGAGCAAAACATTCTGACCTAACAGTCTAGTTTAGTCATCCTATTCTGTGTTCTGGGAATAACTGAGTCACATTTTTGTCATCACACACTTACTTACCCCTCTTTAGTGTATGCAAAATTTAACTTGTCTGTCTCCTCTACCTTGATGGTGGGAACTATCCCAATTGGTCCCTTTGTCTATCAGAGTAATCTATCAATGGCTGGTGTTTGAACGAATGAATGAGGGGAGAAAACATCTCCTTAGTTAGTTTTGGGGATTCTGGAGGACCCCCAAATGCTGACCTGTAAAATTGCCTCACCAGAATTTTTTATACCTAAATTTAAAACATTCAGATTAGTAGACCCATTCCAGATCTCACTGTAGAATTGTCTGTAGTTTTATGAATGTCCCAGGAGGTTCTGATAAGACAGTCAGTCCTCTAGATCATTTGCCTTGTTTGCTTTCTAGAAAGTGTTTACAAACCTGAACTACTGAAGTTGTGGCTTTGTCACCCCATCCCAAATCACATTTAAAAAAAAGAAGAGGAAGACTATTTACCTTTTTTTCTGAGACGCTTTCTTAGCAGAGCCAGAAGGGTCCCACCCATGGCCAGACCTGTGGTGGAAGCCACTGCTCCACCAGCGTAAGTCAGAGCTTCCTGGATAGTCAAGGCCTCCTCTGCAAAAGAAACACACATAAGTCAGGGATAAGAAGTGTCTGTGCAGAAGACCAGTCATTTCTAGAAGGGTCCAAAGAACTCTGAGGCTAGAGGTCAAGTGGGCTTGTTAAAGGTCTTGCACATGCTGATCAATTGGCAGGAAAAAGAATCTGGAAACCAGACATCCATGGCACCAGTGTAGAGCTCAGGGCCTGCATGTATCTCTACAGCCTCAGTAGTAAATATAATTTCTGAATGGGTCAGGGTAAGGACCCAATAAAGGAATTAATTTGTAAGCACAAAAAAAATCCACATATGGGAGTTTGAGGAAATAAAGCATGGGTAAATCTTTTGGCAATCAACAATTGAGATACTCAAGAGAAAGCAGTCATAACAAACTTCAAGGAATAAAATGGGGAGGAGATGGGGGCTGAAATAAAGCTTGCAAACAGCACAAGGAAAATCTGTAACATTTTAGAGGAAAGGTTGTACACAGGAGTCTTCTGAGATAATGAGTTAAGTATTTTCAACAAAAAATCTCAGTTTCACGCGTTTTGAAACTTCAAGATATGTTAAACAGAGAAGATGAAGAAGTGAGAAGGTCATGCATACATCTGAGCACTACAAGGAGTGGCGTTTGTCTGCATAGTCACTGAATTGAACTCCGACTGCTCTGTATAAAGCAAGGAGATTGTATCTGACTCATTGTGAAACATTCATTAATTAAGCGGAAACCCAGCGGTGGAAAGGAAGATCACTGTGAGAAATATTCAGAGATGAGACACTGATTTTGTGTTTCTCATACTGAGGTGGCTTCCTAAGACGTGAAGCATGTACCTTGGCAGGTAGGCGTGGTGGCTGACCAGCGGCCGTTGTCCTGGCACGTCGCTCTTGCAGAGCCATTGAGTAACTGACCCTCTGGACAATGGAAGGTGCAGTCTGAGCCATAGTGGAAATTTCCCCAGGGATGGGAGCAGTTCATCACTAGTGGATTATTAAGGTGCAGTTCAGGGCATTTGATGGCTGCAGGAATAAAAAGTACAGGAGAAACAGATAAGTAGAATGAAGGTAAATGAGATTGGGGTTCTATTTGTTACCTATTGCCAGTAGCTAACAGAGAATATAAGTTCAGAAAGTAAATCAGCCACTTGCAGTAGTCACATCAGCTTCTCTAATATCACACCTGTGAAAGTAGCCACTCAAAGAGTGTTGGTCAAAGAATAGGTGGATGCGAGGTAGCATCCAATAAATATTTGCTAATGGTTTGATCTTGCCTCCAAAACACTACTTACAATTACTATCCTGTCTCTCAAGACTACCATTCTTCTAAGTATTATTATTTGTACCTTGGTGATTAACTGGCATGGCAGCATATAGTGCTCAAGTATTTCATAAGCATTTAGTGTTCATCTGGACACTGGCAGTTTGAGAGAATTAGAGAACATTTCTCTTTTTCAGTTAGCCTCATGGTAAGGAGGATGGGAGGACTTAGCCTTATGGCCAGGACAGTACATTATAGCATGATTAGGAAATTATATTGAATTTGAGTAAATATTGTTGAGCAGTATTGACATTTGTAAAGCTCTGAATATGCTTTTGGGGGGATGTGAAGTAAAAAGAGACATGGGGCTCCATGCTCCAGGTGTAGGGGACAGGTCTCAAGCGACATTAGAAGGTTTAGCTATTTAGCTACTAATTATTAGAAAGTGCACTGTTTTTACTGTCACCCAATTCAAATATTACAGCTTCACAGTTCATGCTGTTTATTTCACATTCACCATACTTATAGTTCTAACACACTTTAGACATTTGTGTTAGTTTTCTCCTTTAGGTCTGGAGGGAGCACAGGTGATGGGCCTGCTGCTCACTGCTTGTGGCTGGCATCAGTGGAGTTTCGTGGAGGATGTTATACTTGTCACGGTTGTTGGGCTGGGTGGGATTCAACAGGCAGATACAGCATGAGACTGAATGCATCAGAACTGCTGCGCTGAGCTTACCTTTGCATTCCGGCACCACTGACGTCCATTGTCCTGAAGGCCTGCATCTCAGAGCATTGCTCCCTATGAGTGTGAAGCCAGCTCTGCATCCAAAGTAACAAGTGGTATTGAAACCAAAGGCTCCTGGGTGATGCCTGCAGGACATTGTCCCCTGCCCAGGGGTGGCAAGGGCTGGGCATCGCACCACAGGAGCGGGAGCCGATCGTACAGCTAGGGCAAGAAAATGTTTCAATTAGAGAACACCCAATTAAAAGAATTGTGTCCAAGTTAGTGACTAATACATAGTAACTGCCTCTGCTCCTCTTCTTTCTAATAAGGGACATGCTAGCAATAAGAAAGTTATGAAAAACTATTATCTATTTATTTTGGATATAGAAAACCAGATGAGGAGAAGTATTTAAAAATGTCCCTGAAGTGACCACAAGAAGAAATAGGTCTGGGGCTGGGGAGATGGCTCAGTAGAATAAGCACTTCCCTGGCAAGCGCAAGGGACTGAGTTCAATCCCCAGTTCTGCAAAAAAAGAAAAAAGAAGAAGAAACAGGTCAATATTACCAGTTCTTTTTAAGAAGCAGCAGAGAAGTTGGTGCAGAAACACAGCAATTCGGTAAAACATCAAATTTACAAAGGCTAATCATGTATCTTCCCCTGCTACTTTGGAAGGGGATACTTTGCTCTGGTCAAAGGTCAACATGAAAGGTGAAATGTGAATGATGCCACTGGCTTTGTCACTAATTTGACATGTGGCAGGAACATAATAGCAGATTCCTTTGTGACACTGTTGAAAAATTAGACCCTGGGATTCTCTGACCAACAATGTAATGGAAAGCATTCAATTTTCACAATAAAGCTAAGCAAAATAGGTTAAAGAAATGAAACAAGTTTTACATAAAAATTAGTCACTTATTTACAAACATAAACCATCCTGTCATTCCTTAGAAAACTTCTTAGCCCACAGGCTGTATTTGTTATGCCAGAATGGTGTTATAAATATGTACCTGTCATATACAAGAGCTATGTAAATGATTTTTGTCTTTGCAGAAAAAAATTTCAATGAGTAGGACAGGCCCAGTGAACACCACTGATTACCTTTACAAGTCGGCAGAGGCACTGACCAGCTTCCAGAAGCTGTGCATTCTGCATTGTTGGAGCCCTCAAGCTTGAAGCCCTTGTCACAGGAGAAATGGCAGCTGGAGCCGACACTGAAGTCTTCATTCACATGAGAACAATCCAGCGTGCCCCACTGTGGGGCAAAGAGTTCTGGGCACTTGATAGCTGCAACATCAAATTCAGAGTGTCATGATCTCCAAGTGTATTCTCAAGTTCTGTGATTCACAAAGTTCATTCACTCACATATTTGATAAATATTTACAAAAGGGTCATGGGTATAGCACAGTGGCACAGCAACCCCCTGGCAGCTGCAAGGCCCTGAATTCAATTCTTGGTATCAAATAAATTATTGAAAATCTGTTGTACTTCCAGAGTTCTGCTAAATATCTGGCATTTACTACAGAGGAAGGGATGGTAGATTTGCAAAGAGGAGAGCATACAGGGATCATCAAGAAAGGAAGTTGAGGATTTAAGCAGCCATACTCTAGATTCACAGCTCCACCCTCTTTTGGCCTACGTGCACTGCTTCAGAGACTTTCTGGCCTTGTACAGCTCTACTGTGTTATCTGAGTGGCTACAGTCTAGAATGTCATGTCTGTCTTTCCTCCAGCCTGACACCACTTCCCCTAAGATCTCCAGCCTTCTCTTAATTTCAATACATTAGCAACTGTAATGACCACCTTATGCCATAAATGATTTCCTCTATTTGCATCTTTAGGGTGGTTTTTCTACCACAGTTTCACAGCAAAAAAAGAGCTCAAAACTCCTGGTCAAGGTAGCTAAGCTCTGAGGAATGCCAGGTGTGTCGTTGGCTCTCACTGCCCTGTATGTCCTCTGTTTCCATTGGATCCAACTCATCAAGCCCCTCTGAAGCCAGGACTCATGCGGCCGGAGGTCTCCTCTGCACACCTCAGCATTTTGCTTGAATTTATCTGTTCCTATATAATTTTCATATCTTTTCTCTTCTGCTGGACAGAAAGCTTCTACAGCCCAAGGATCATGTGTCATGGTTGCCCATAATTCCCACTGCAGGATCTCCGTAGGGGGTGGGGAGATTCAATAACCAAATGCCAGGTAGATGAATATATCAATTTTTAATTTAGCCACCCCAGTTCTTCCTCAAAATTGTTTCATATATGATTGCTGAGAGTGATGCTTGGGGTAAAAAAAATCCGGGGACTCAGATATACGGGGAAAAGAGAACAGGAGTGTGCCAAATTCTAGAGCTTAAATTTGGAAAATGAAGTAGGAACACAGGCAAAATAACAACTTAGATCTCAAAATCAGAATAAAGGTCGGCAGTTCTGAGAGTCATCTTTGGTTACAGGCATCATCCATGGTCAAGATCAGCCCTGGAAGGGCTGGGATGGCTGGGCCCACAGAGGAGAGGCAAATGCCAGTTCTTGTGGGGGAAAAGAGGGTTGGACAGAAGTGAAAGCAAATTGGGGCTTCAGAGATTACAGATATAGCAACCATAGTGTTTGCATAGATGACTTAACACTGACAGGAGATATTTTTAGAGAGTTTTGATTCTTTGACCTTAACACACAATATCAGGGAATGGAGTCCCTGAAAAACATCATTGGAATGAGTCATTAGAGAGAAAAGAGAATGAATGAACAAAGAAAAAGCACAGCCTCGATGTTCCTTGATGTTTCCAGGGTGGCTTGTGAGATTTCACAGCAGGTGTATGTGTTCCACACCGTTTCCCCTACAGTATTCTTCAGGAGGGAGGAGGCCTCAGAGATGATCCTGCCCACCCCTCTGGGTTTTTTTTTTTTTTTCTCTTTTTTTTTTTTTTTTTTTTTTTTTTTTTTAACAGAAAACTGAAGCTTAAGAGAGTGACAAGACCTTAATGCCATGTGAGGGGGCACCAGTCTTGGAATAGTAATCTAGTGCTTGTTGCACTAACATATTTCTACTAATATAATCTCTCATCTGATTGCCACATTACCTTTACTAAGCAGTTAAGGTTTCAACTTATGGAATGGAAAAGAGTAAATTTAAGTGACAGACCCAGGGTTTAGCAGCCTTGCCACTGGGTGGCAGTATAGTGTAAGGGTGAGGTACACCTTATACTCAGGCCTAGGTTGGAATCCTGCCCTCACAGCTTCCTAGCTATATGTCTTAGCCAGCTATTTATTCTCTCCAAAGCTCACTTTCATCTTCAGAATGGGGATAGTAGTATGCATTTTAAGGGGAAGAATGGCTGTGTGAAAATTCCCATGAACAGCTGTACTACACAAGCAATGAATATTAGCTGTTACTTCCAGTCTTGTTATTACTGGCTAAACTGAAGATTGCACTGGAAGAGCAATGATGCCTTTTGAAGCTGAAGGGGAGGTATGAGAGACTATGCATTAAGCAAGATACTGTGCTGCGTGTGCGTATGGGTAGATAAAGATGGACAAGATGCACTCTGCCTTTGAGGACTCTACGAATTCATGGTTAATAGGGCTTGTGCTTAAGGAAGTTTTAAGGGTAAACAATAAGCTTCAGTAGAACAGCTGTTTGTATGGAGCACTCTGTTCTACCTAGCTGCTGCAGAAGACATAACAAGAAGGAAGATTAGCTCCTGTCTTCAAGTGCTTTATAAACCATAGAGAAGTGGAGGGCAGAGTCAGTGTACAGTGAGTCTGCAGTTAAATCACACCTACCTTGGAAGGCTCAGTGCGTGGAACTTAGTGTTCAGCAAAGGTGGTACATTAGTGAATGAATGAATAAATGAATAAATATATGATTTAATGGTGTCACAGAAAAGGACTGTATAATAAACTAAAACTTTTAGTGAAATAATGGAGTTTTATCACTTTCACTGTGTGACTTTGGACAAGTAACCTAACTCGTCTGATCCTGTGTTTCTTCCTCCTCTATAAAGTGGAAACGATGCTGTGGTTAACATGGATTATGATGATGTAAGAGTACTTCATAAAACTGTGGTATGTTTGTCATAATGTATTACAAGATCATTCAGGAAAGGGAAGGAGGGAGGGAGAGAGAGAGAGAGAGAGAGAGAGAGAGAGAGAGAGAGAGAGAGAAACACTCCTTAGTTTATATTGCCACACTTTAGCTTAAGAACACATTCGTGGAACTCCCTGATGCTGCTCCATCCCAGTGTTGCCTGATAAACTGTAAGAAGGAACAGACCCAGAACCTACCTGTACATGTTGGGGGGGAGCCTGTCCAATGCCCAGATGGAGTACAGTCCATTCTTTCTGACCCAGATAAAGAAAATCCCTCATCACAGGTGAAGTGGCATGTGGATTTGTAGCTAGAACTCCCAAGAGGTTGGATGCAGCTCATCATTCCATTCTGAGGGCCTAGCAAGGGGGTGCAGGTAGTAGCTGCAGTAGGCGTGGTAGGGGAGAGAAGAGACCAGGTTAGAACTCAATAGCCCTTCACCAATGGTGTGTGTGTGTGTGTGTGAGAGAGAGAGAGAGAGAGAGAGAGAGAGAGAGAGAGAGAGAGAGAAGGAGGGAGAAGGACAGAGACAGACAGACAGAATACACAAGCACAGCAGTGCTGGGTTAAGGTGAATACTCCAATTTTCCAATGCGGTCTCCTGGTAGAGGTTATGCAACTACAAGACAGCAGTTAAGAGTTGATTGATACTCAGAAATGCTATGCACAGAAAACTAGGGAGGGGATTTCAGGAGGCACTTGGGGCTGCATTTGGAGAGCTAATGGTGCAGCTTCTTTTGGCCACCCTGGACAGGAGTGGAAGTGGTTGCCCCTGCTACCTCCTTCCAACACACACCTAATGACCTGGCCAGAGAACAATGACAAGGGAATGGAAACAAAATGGGGTGAATTGCTTTTCTCCTCTCCCCATCCAGATGTTGGAAGGAATCTAGGTTCATTTTGCTCTTTGCTAGCAATGCCTAGCAATGTATCTCTGCATACTATATATCTAAGCCTCAGTTGGTGAGCCTCCAAATGCTAACCAAGCCCAGCTCCCCTTAGTTTCCAAGATCAGATGTGATTGGGGAAGGTTCACAGTGGCGTTATGGCTTTTGGGGCTTTGCCTTTGCCTGGAACAGGTGAGAAGACATGGAGAGGAGAGTGAAAAAGAGAGTTGTCTGCTAACACTGTCAAGAGTATTGCAACAGCCAGGAAGTGGATTACAAACATCAAGCTCCCTTCCTGTGCAGACCACACTTGGGTATTGCACTTGATGCATACCCAGAAACAGGAGGAGAGAGATCAGTCAGAGTAAACAAAAAGTGAAAAGCAGAAGGGAAATTGGAAAGTCACAGGAAGCTGAGGTGAGTGGCAACCACATCAGTGAAATAGCCCAGGCTGGACAGTATGGAGTAAACTGTGCCCTACACAGCCAGCGCTGCTCAGAAGGGCTACCATTTCTGTGATAGCTCTCCCGGTGACTCCCAGCTCTCTTCCATGGCTGTGTGGACTTAGACACATAGCCATGCTTCACTGTGGCCAGAATGGGGTTGGGGGACAAGGTCACACCCCCATTAGTTCTCTCCAGACCCAGAACTGGGTATCTCAACTCTGGGGCTTGCCATGCTCTCTGGGCCATGAAAGACATTCTATTCTGCTGTGCTCATTTGGCCACTTGTTCATTAATTAACTCAATTATTTATTCATTTACTATGGGAGGGGAACATAACAGTGTGTGTGTGTGTGTGTGTGTGTGTGTG
>NW_004524999.1:290402-315491 GCF_000260255.1 Octodon degus
TTATACCAATTGCATTATGGTAGGAGGATGATTCAAAAAAAATTCATACCAGAATGCTAACTATGTGAGGGTGGAGATATTTAAGAGAATATTCTTCATTTTTCTATCTTATCTTTCTGTAGATTTTGTAAATGAAAATCTTGCTTTGTAAAAAAAAAAAAATCAGTATTTGCCATGAATGTAACTAAAAAGTTGGATAATTGAGTAAAAAAAGTGAATGGAGAATATAAAAAATCCATCTACACATGGATGAGGAAAGCCCATTCTGTTCCATAAAGGATGATCTAATATTGAGAGTACACATGGCTTATAATATCAGGTGCATTGCAGATGAGAAATACGTAGGATCTGATCCTCCGTTCTGTGAGTTCTGGGGCCTCTGCGCTATGGAGCACTTTCTTTGTCTTTCCACTGCCCTCCACTTTATCCTAAGTACGTTTCTCTAATACTGATCTGACAGATCTCTGAGTATGTTTCAGCAAGAGACCTATAAATTCTGCCCCTCCCATTCTACTGTTCCTCCCGATAACTCCTAGAGGGAAAGTGCCGGATCAGCCATGAGGCAAACATTTCGAACTGCTTTTCCTCCTTCTTTCTAGATATTACTACTCTACATACAGCCTTTAAAATCATTGCCTCTAATTTATACCCGAGAGAGTCCTCTTACCCTGGCATGCCGGAGGGGCAGCGCTCCAGTGTCCAGTAGCCAAGCACTGTAGTGTCCTCGCTCCTACCAGGAGCGAGCCTTCGTCACAGGTGAAGGCACAGACTGACCCGTAGCTAAAGGCCCCGAAGGGGTGGGAGCAATTCATCTGGGCCTTGCTTGGCATGGGGAGGTCGTGGCACTGCAAAGCTAAAGGATGAAGAAGGCAGGATGAGTGAGCGGCAATGCCTAAGCATTTGTTGGATTTGACACATTGATCTTTTCTAGGGCCCAGAACAAGGCTACCTCAGTTGAACTTGCTTATCTTAAAATGAAAAATGTATCATTCAATGGCACCCAGAGGATTTTATAAGGAATATATTAAACCATTAATGAGTGTTTTGACAATCTGTATCAATAATTTTTAAATTATCACACTTTTGAACCCATCAATCTCTGCTAAGTATAATAAAGATGGAGACCAAAAAACAATTCAGAGATTTTTATCAAGATATTATTTGTAAAAGCAAAATATTGAAAGCAAGCATAAATGCCACTAATCTGAGGCTGCAAATAAATTATAGTGATCTCTGCAAAGAATATTAATGGTCTCTGAAAATTATATATCTCACTTTGGAAAGGTAACCTCTGCATGTATGATGTTCAATAAAAAAGCAGAATAAGCATAATGCACATAATCAATTGCACCATGATCTTAATCAAGTAAATAGGTGCTCATATATGCAGATGATATTCTTTCTCTCAATTGAGATAGAAAAAAATTAGTGAATATTTATTAAATTAAATGTATTATAATAAAAGACACGTTGCCACTACTCCCTCTCAAAATACTCCCTTTTGCTTCAAAAATGCTTATTCCATTGTCCTTGACACTTTCTCAAGCAGTTCTGGTTGTCTCCTTGCAGTGTCTTTAGTTATGCTGCTGTGGCTGCCTTGATGTACTGAATGATCCAAAATGTTGACCTTTCATGCTCATTTTGACTTTGGGGAAGAGCCTAGAGTCACACAGAGCCAGATCTGATGAACAAGGTGGATGAGGATGCACCATGCTGTGTTCACAAACCTGCCCTGCCACTGGATGGCACTCGGTGGCAGCATTCACAGTATTTTTTTAAAAATCGTATTTCATAAAGACACTCATGAAAGAGAACTTCCAAATTGCTTTAGAAAATGGCAAGGAGTGAGTTTGAAGGGGAAGCAAGAGTCAGAATTCCCTTCCTGCCTCTGGCTGACTTCTGTTCTGTTGTAGGCAGAGCACATTTGTTCTCCATTCACCTGTAGGTTCTCACTCAGAGGGCTCGCACATCTTAAATGCTGAGTGTGATGCTGCTGTGAGCCCGGGTGCACAAATATCACATCCAAACTCCTTTGCAAACCACTGCTTCATTTTAAAATCAGAGTAGATACAGACAGGGGGACCCATCAACTGTGGACGGGTCTCAGTAAATGGCAACATGAAATGCCAATATTATACGAGACTCTGTGGGGTACAGTCTGTAAATAAACAGTCCTAGTGAATTCCCTGTGCTGTAGTCCTTGTGTAAGAGCAAAACATTGAAAACACAAAGTATTGAAAGAAAATCATTTTGTCAAATCAGTCACAGAAATATGACTTGTAAAGTCATCATTTCCTTAATATATATCTCTATCTATCTATCTATCTATCTATCTATCTATCTATCTATCTATACTCATATATATCCCTATATATAGATATATATCTGATAGACATTGTATAGTTGCTTTTATGTGCTAATTCACCATAACTAGTGAGCTAGGAAAGCAAGGCAGATGACAGTGTTGCCCATTTTACAGAAGATTTGGAGCCTCAGGAAGTCCAGAAGCTTGGTGATCAGAATGACAGGCCTGGACAAAATGCCCTGTGCATTCCTCTTCCCCATCCCATGCAGTTTCTCCTGCATCATTCCTTTCCTCTACCAATCCCCTCCTGTCAATCCAAAGACCCTATTGGCTAGCCTGTAATGAATATGTTGTGCCTGGGACTGGCTTTGCTCACCAGTATGACCCTAGTGCTGATCTCAAAGAGCCTGGCTAGAGTAGCTTCTCAGCAGATGTCTCCTGGATAAGCCTGTGACAGTGTTAAACACAGCTGGTGGTGCCCTGAGTGCCTGAAGGCACAGAAAAAGTATGTCAGTGTCACAGTACCTTGGCAGATTGGGGCTGGTGCTGTCCACTGACCCAAATCACCACACTGAAGGACATCAGCTCCTTGCAACACGAAGCCCTCTGCACAATGGAAGCTGCAGTTGGTGTTGTACTGAAATGCGGCTGATGATGGTGAGCAATCCATGCCTCCGTGGACCGGGATCTCCAATGGGTCACATGTGGTAGCTGAAGGGAAAAAATTATTGGAAGCTGAAACATGGAAGGAAGGGTCCACTTCTCCTTCAGAAGAGACTCCTGAAGATGCTGTGTTTCCTACCCACATTGTCAATAGGTTCACAACCTCAAATCCTCCCTTTCCAAAAGGAAATCTGCCTTCTGTATGCCCACTGTCTGGCTCACTCTCAGCCACCCTGATCTCAGTTCAGACCCCCCTTCTTTAGAATGCCTTGCTGCCACTCTGATCAGAGGCAGGAGCTGCTCTAATGCGCTTCCCCAACCCCTGCCCTTGTGCTTTTCACACTAGTACCCCACAGTGTCCTTAGGGCTGTAGTTGATCATTCAGTCATATCCCAGAGCCTGGCTTTTGATATAGGGTACATCAAAAGTGTCCCTTAAATAAGAATTTGCATATGTATTGGATCTGGAAAGAATAGGTACAGAAAAAGGCTGTCTTTATAAGGAAAAAGCTGAAATTGCATAGCTTATTGTTTACTGCTACCTAGAACTGTAAAAGGTCTATATGATATTAAAGGTCTATATGTCATGAGCAGAGGATGTCATCCAAATCATAATGCAATTGCCAGGCGATTACAGCCCAAGTGAGTTCCTGATAGCAGTCACACTCTGGGTGACCTAGGTTCTGAAAAAATGCTGTTTCCCTGTGCTTTCCTAGGAGGCCTTTCAGGTCAGAGCCATTTCTGGGGTTTTGGCCTCTGGTTTAATAGAATCGAGGCATTTAAAGAACAAAGATACCCTAGTGCATCTCTATTGTTTTACAGACGAAGCCAAGGGTGTGAGACAATCAGAAAATTCAGTTCTGTGATATAGGTAACGGCTTAGGATTGCATTACACGCTCTTCTTTAAGAAACACTTTTCTTTGCTCCTCTGCCAAAGGCTACCCCCAGAGTCTGTGACTGGGAATCTCTGTCTGTCTTAATAGGCACTGCTCTAACTCCCTCTCAAACTTAAGGCGTTGTCCTGCAGCTTGGATATGCTGAAGAAAAGAGTCAGAAAGTAAACTGCACCAAGTGCCAGCTCTGTGCTAGCATTCTGTACATGCTGTTTCACTGCATTCTTTTTGTATACTTAATCCGCACAATGCACCTTGTAATTTTTATCCCCCTTTCACAGATGAGTAATTTCCTGGCTCTAGTTTCCAGAGCCTAGCAAAGGCCGCCCTGACATTAAGAGCCCTTGGTCTTTCTGCTGTGCCATGACTCCTTTATGGGTGCCCTGGGAGCTGCTAAAGAGAATTCCTACCTTCACAGGCTGGCAAGGGTGCGGTCCACTGACCAGAGCCAACACAGCGGAGTGTGTCCAAGCCCTTCACTTGGTAGCCAGGTTGGCACCTAAATTTGCAGCTGGAGCCATATGCAAAGGGGGCGAGTGGATGTACACAGTCCATGGTTCCACTGTGAGGGGCTTCCAGGCGCTGACACTGCACAGCTTCAAAGAGAAATCAAGGACAAGGGAAGAGAAAAACACTGAGGATGAGGAAAAACCACACCACAGATGAAGAGCAGTGGTAGACTGCCTGTGTAAGCAGATGTGGGTCTCAGAAGGCCCCAAGTGTCCAGACAAGGAGGACTGTCCTCTGCATGACTCAAATCTCCTCGGAACATAGCTCGATTTTCCCCCCTTCATTCCCTCTTTCTATCCCTCTTTTCTTTTATTGCTGATGTTGGGGATTGAACCAGGGCCTGTGCACTGAACTATATCTCTAGCCGTTAAAAATATTTTTAAAAGCTCTTCTGATACAAGGTCTTGCTAAATTGCCTCATCCTCCTGGAGTGCTAGGATTACAGGCATGCACTACTACAGCAGGCTCCCAAGCCCTCTTCTTAAAACCCTGTATTTCTTAGACCTTTATAAACCTGTCCTATAGGTCATCTACTGTCTACTTACAGATGTGGATGCTACCCTCTTCTCTCACATGTGGAATCTCAGTGAGGCCCTTGTGAAACTGTGGGTTGAGTTTGGGGGACTAGAACAATTCTCATTTTACTCACAGTAAAATAAGCCTCTTGTTTTTCTAGCCTGATAGCATTTTCTCATCCTAGATTTAACGAACTGGTTAGTGGCAGGTGGAAGGGGAATTATATTTGGCCAGCTTCTCCATAAGATGACCAGTTTCATCTACTCTCCAAGCAAGGGGTATATCTACATCCTAGGTCCTGACACTCCTCTTCACTTGAAGGAGGGGGGTGGAACAACCCAAGACTCTGCACTGTACCACCTCTGGCTCAATTCTGCAAATCTCTCTTCATGACTACAGCTACAGCTCAGTAGGGACACTTCTGCAGAGTGAAAACAGGTCGGCTTCCAGAGTGGTGCTGGGCATCCTTGGGCAAGTCATGCCAGCACCTGGAGAGCCATAGGATGCTGCAGCAGCTACACTTTCCCGAGGGCAGGCAAGGTGATGTGCTTTGTGCTTCAGTGTTACATTAAACAACCATTTCCAATGATCCAAACATCCTTGTTTTTCATTTAAGGAAGCTAGGGTTAACTTTTTCAAATCAATTATCCAATGGCCAAGTCCTCATCAATGCACTGATTACGTTGTGATTAACAAAGGGAAAGGAGAGTCAAGGATTGAGCTGACCACTTCCATAGTTACAGAATACTTGGAAAGTAAAAATTTGTGTTGTTCTGGTTGACAAATAACAGTGACAACTAGACCTGTCCATTTAATGTAGATTTTCATTAGTTCTCCCATTTTTGGCTGGAGAAATGTCATCCCCCCACCCTGCCAAATCCCCCTTGTCAGTGGGAAAGGAGGGACAAGGTCTACCTACCCACACACTGTGGAGGTGTATTTGTCCATTTTCCAGAAGCCAGACATTTGGTCTTGCTCGGTCCGTCCAGCTCATACCCTGGAGCACAGTGGAACGTGCACTCTGAGTTGAGAGAGAAGCTGCCCAGGGGGTGGTGGCAGTTCATGGATACATGTTGAGAGAGGCCAAATGCACCACATTCTTGAACTGTGGGAGACAAAATGTTGAAATGTTCTGCTGTAGACTGAAAGTGTCAAATTTGCTACAGGCAGTAACTGTGAAACCCCTTCACCCTTTCCTTCTAGGCTTTTCATCCAGCTGCCATTTCTGCTTGGTTCCTTTGCATCGTCTGCATGTTGGAAAGTGGTCATTCTTTGGCTGTTTTTAATTTCAGTTATCTAAAATTAGCCTGACAAGGTTCTCTTAGTCTTGCCATTTTTACAATTCTCCTTTTTTTCTCTGAAATTTTATGAGTAAATTTTTGAACAGGATATTAAAGGTTGAAGGCAGACCTTGCACTAAACTACATCCACATGCCTTTTTGTCTGTTTGTTTTGTTCTAAGACAGTAATATTCACTAAGTCTCTAAATTCCCCTTGCTAGGTTCAGATTTGTAGTATTTCCTGCGGCAGCCTCCAGGAGTGCTGAGATTACAGCACTCTCACTTTCTGCCTTGAGCGAGTTCTCTACAAGAGTAATTTCACCCAGACTATCTAGTGATGAGTGAATGGAGCAGACTAACAGACAAAAGAGGGGGCATGAGACTGGTCTGAAGAGTCCCCAACATGACTGACTTCCTGGCATCACCTGTGGCATTAGCTTAGTGGCCCAAACATTACCAATGGAGCAGCAGCCTCACCGTATTCACACTCTGGCCCGTAGAAGCCTGGGTAACAGGAGCAGGTGTAGTTCCCGATGGTCTCAATGCACTCCCCTTGTTGGCTGCAGGATGTGGGCTGGCAGGAGGCTGAAGGAGTACAGTTGGGTCAGAACCTTGAGCATTACTGAGGTGGGCACACAATCAGCCCCTCTCAGGCAGATAGAGCTGGCCAGACAACAGACAGCAGCAGTGCCATCTCCAGAGCTGACTTTGTCCTCTGCAAATGGCACTGCAGGAGTTTCCTGGAGGAGTGCTGGCTCCTCTCTCTTGGGGCATGTAGCATTTCTTAAGGGATCATTGCTGTGTATGGACACAAAAGGAGGAACCGAGGAGCCCCAGCCACAGAAGGCTGTTGGACAGAGAAGCTTTTCTGTGTGGTATGTTTGGATTGCAGTTCTCTAACCAAAAGGGTTTCTGCCCCATGCTAAATGTAGCATAAAGATAAGAAACCAGATATGGAAGGAGGGACCATCCTCTTAGGGGCTGAATCCTGGCCCTGCTGCCTACTCCTGAGTAATCTTCAGCGAGTTACTTCTCTGAACCCAGCTTACCTAGTATCAGGGCATAATCCCTTGCACTTTTCATTTGCTTGCTCAAGTCTATATACCAACTATCATACAATGAGAGAACAGAGAAGCAAAATGTGATGCTTAGACCTCACCATGGCCAAGGACAAACAATCTGAGGGGATGTCATAGGCCTACATGTGTCAGTTTACTGAACATGCTGTGTTTAGATGGTGTGGTCCCTGGCTGACCTGCCAGCCCCTGCTGGCTGGCTAAGGCACTGAGAAGCAGGAAAGAGAAGGACCAGATTTCCTTCCTGTAAGAGGCTGGTTGAGGGTGCACACATTTGGTAGAGGTTTAGCATTAGAACTGATACTGTGAATGCACTGAAAATGTTCTTACTGTTTTTTTTTATTTATGAGGTCAGAGAGGGTATTGGACTGTTTTCAGGTGGTCATTTCCTCTGCAGTAAGCCCTAACACGTGTTGGGACTTTTCTCGGGAAACATAGCCTAAGAAAGATCAGCACTCACCTTAGAATGAGCTCATATCCTATAAAAGGCTATTGTTTAAATAATTAATATATGAACACATTATTTACAAAATAATACATGATTACTTGACAAGGAATTCATGAGAGTGTTTCCCTTACCTAAAAGGATTGGGTGAGAAGAGAAAAAATGAGGAAGGATACCCTCTGCCTGGGTTTGTTTAATGCTGCGTACTATTGAGCACCTCTGAGGTAGCAAAAATCTGAAGAATTGAGAACATACACAGCAGAATATGGCATCTGAAGGTCATTTATCAAAGATGCTTCTGAGTGTTCTCTTCAAAAATCCCTGCTCTGGAAAGTCCAGAGGGCTCCTAGCCACAGCGTCATGTAATACAAAGGGTAGGACACCTCCCTCTCTCCCGGAAAAAATCAGGAAGATGCTGTCAAAGGCTTGTGACTGCAGGAAGGCTGTGCTTTCATGCACGTCTGCAACCTTAGGCCCAGAAGAGAAGGGGATCAAACAGACTCCTGAGATCGCACCTTCGGCGTTTCCCTTTCCTGGATTCCTCCCTTCAACCAAAATTCAGGGAACCTGAAACTGTTTTGCTGTGGAGAATGATCTGTAAAGCCTTTGCGATTCTTTGTCACATTCTCAAATTGTCTCATGAAAATGTTGAGCAAAGAGGGTGGGGGCATGGAGCTAAAAACACTAATTTTGGAGTCCACATGGGTCTGAATCTGGCTTTACCAAGAACTAAATTCAGGACCAGGGGATGAGAATCTAATAGCTCTGAGCACTTTTGGCTTCAGCAAGACAAGAGTAATCAAAGGGCCGGTGCAATGAGCTTGACATGAGGACAAAATACAGATAGTGCTAAGTGAACAAAGACACAACAAGATTAACCAATAGCACAAAGTTGCTAGCGCACCAGCACATTTTGGCAGTCAGGAGGTCATACAGCAGTATCTCTTAGGGACAGTACCAAATTCCCTCCCAATTCACGATGTGTGCTTCTACAAACAGCACAGTGAATATTTAAACCTCAAATAAAAACTTACTACAGTAAAAGACATATTACTATTACCACTCCCCCAAATTCTCACTTTTTAAAATGCAGCCCAGTCTTCTGGCCACTTTTTGAAGTAAGTCTGGAAATCTTTTGACCTTGTCTTTAATTTTAGTTGGCTGCTGTGGCTGCCTTAATGTCCTGAATGATTCAAAACATTCACCTCTTATGGTCATTTTAGCTTTGGGGAGGAGCCAGCGATCCCAGAGTGCCAGATCTGGTGACTAAGCTGGATGGGGATTCCCCCGATGCGTTGCTGAGCCTGCCTGGCTATTAATTGGCCTCAGCAGCTGAATTCACAATGTGTTTTCGCCACACCTGCTAAAGACTCTGAGGAAAGAGGACTTCCAGAGCAAGTTCAGAAAATGTCAAGAATGATGGGCTAAATGTGCTTGAATAGAGGGAGAATGTTTTGAGGGAGATTAATGGCAATGTGTCATGTAGCATAATTTTTTTAAATGTAAACATTCACTTTATATTTTGATTACCTCTGTATAGCCTCCCTTATTACGACATACTGGTGAGGAAAACTCATTGGCATGTCCAACCTGTGGGCCATGGGGCACTGAACCATTTAAAAAAATGTTACATTAAAATATTTTGAAGGGAAGTTTTGTGACTTAAATACATTAACTCTATGGTATATTTCATATGCTGTCCTCTTCACTCAGTGAGGCCCAGCAGCCAGTGGCTGGACACCCAGAGTCTAGACCTAAAACTTTGGCAGTGAGTTTCCAGGCCTAACCTGGTTTCTGCCCTCATCCATCACCTTAAGAAGCTAGAACATCCTGAGTGGAGAAGACATGGCAATTCCCTCTAGCTTAAGCAGCCAGCCTTCTCTGGCCCTGCGGTTCGACTCTGCAAGGTGCTCACACACTGCTTAACAGGTCACTCCAGGGGTTTGTATCCCTGCCTCGGTGACTCCATGTCTGCAGCTGAGCAGGCCTGGCATTTTACCCCATCTGACTCCACCAAGATGGCCTCACCTGTGTAGCACAAGGCCCGCTTCCGTTTGGTGCAGGGCTCGTCGTTCCACTTGCCAAGGGCGTCCGGCCTCTTGATGTATATCTCCACGCAGTCTTGGTTGTTCCCCTTGTTGTTGGGCTCATTGTCAGCCCAGTTCTCTGCCTCCTCCGTGAGGGACTTCTTGGTTCCCACCCAGGTCCATGTATTGTTGATCTTTCGGATCCCAATCCAGTAGTACGAGCTGTAGTAGGGTATGACGTCATTGAGGTAGGCAATTTCATGTTTATTCTGGATGGCCACTAAGTCTGTGAAGTGCTTCTGACAGAATATCCGGGAATAATTCCACGTGTATGCTTTCGTGGTGTAGTTATAGGTCCATGCTGCCGCTTGCTTCTGATTAGTGAAGTCTAGAATAGAGAAGGATAAATAGCGCTTTAGTATCCCTGCCCATAAGAAGCCTGTGAGTCTAAGCACACTTCCATGGAGCGATTTCTGATCAGACGATGAATGCCAAGAACATGACTATCTTATGTCAAATGTGATTATCTTAAGGCAGAAGATAGTCTCCACAGTTCATCTAGAAGTATATGCAGAGTCAGAAAAAGAACATGTCCTCTTCTGGAGATTCCTGATGTTAAAGATTTGGAATCTTAAAATACTAGAGTTGGAAGGTCTGACGAATGGATAAGGAAAATGTGGTAGTATATGCAATGGAACACTGTTCAGCCATAAAAAGGATAAATTTAAGTCATACATAGGAAAATGAATGCACCTTGGGACCATACTACTACCTAAATAAATCAGGCACTGAAGGCTAAATATCACATGACTTCTTTCATATGAGATATCCAAGATGTAGTTAAAAGAAGAAAATAAAAAGAGAGATGGTAAATAGTAGGGAAGAAAACTGTGTAGAAATGAGGAGGGGATATGGGGAAAGACCGGGGGGGGGGCAAAGTGGGAGTAACAATAATCTCAGCGCCATATGGGTATGTCCCAGCTCCCCAAACTGAATGTGCCTCAGATGTGTACTATGTCTTTAAATAATGCTACAGTTGGAAGGTTGAACTTAGAGCTCATTGAATTTTCTCCTTTCCTTTTCTAACATGAAGAGATATATTAAGGAATTTTCCCAAACTTTTAATGCTTCCTCCCCCTGCTCACCTCCACTTGCCCAAGCAAGCTGGCTGTTCCTCCTCCCGGGATCCCACTGTACCATCCCTGCCTCCACTAGCCGCACTGCCATGTGCTGCAGGGCCTGTCTCTGTGGGATGGTCCCTAGCTGCTGAACTGGGAATCCCTGAGGGTCTCATTTTAAATCTGGGTCCTTCACACCCAGAAGAGAGGTTGGCACTTAGTAGACACCACAGAGAGGTTGGCCTGAGTGATCCAGCAGGTATGGCAGAGGCAGAGGTAGAAGAAGATGAGCTTCCCAGGCTCATTCCACTTCTCCTGGCTGCTTCTGCTTGACGCCACTTCATCCAGGTCTGCTTGCTCACTTGTTAAAATGGGCCCTTCTTTGTGAGTGTTTGTGACACCAGTGAAGTAGACAAAGTGCCCTTCCATATAAAGGCACTAGAGTGCTGTTATTTCAGCTTGTGGGGCCTCACCAGGGCGGGGGAGGCCAGTTCTCAAGTGAAGAGGTTCACAAGGCTGGCAAGCAGGTCTGGAAATGCCCTCTTCCTGTTTATAAAGCCTTGTTTCTACTCAGCCCTCTCCCCTGTGGCTTGTGTGGGAATCACTCGTATTTCTACCTTCCTCACTGAGAACACTGGTGTTGTTCTACCTTAGGATTTCATTCTGAGGTGGCCAGGGCACGTTAGGATTTCGAAAGATGAATACAAAGATGAATGTACAAATATTATATATTACATCTTTGATGTCAAAGAAATTATTTTAAAGAAATTCAATCATCATTGTGTGTCCCTACAAGTTTTGTAGGCCTGTGCCTACTGTGGTCCTTCATGTATCAGTTCGCTTCTGAAGCTTTTCCCAGGAGCACAATGGTGTTGACTGTGTTTTTCCAAGAATCTGGGCTTGGAAACTTTTCCCATTTACAATTGTCTGTAATCCTCAACTTCTCCCATTCACTTTGGGCTCTGCCCAAATTCTTCAGGATCTAGTGAAAAGTTGGCCTCAAGCTTACCAGAAATGAAGACACCAAACCAGAGGAGATGGGCAGCTCTGAGGACTGCACCCTGGAATCTCAGGTTCCAAATGGTTTTTAGGCAGTTGGCCTGAAACAAGAAAAGCAAACTTCCTCTTAGGACAGTATCGGTACACAATCAAGGTGGCCAAAGTATTCACTTAGGAATCATTAATTGAGATAATATTGTCTGTTTCCACTGGAAGGATACAGTAAGCCCTCAGCTCTCTCCTGGTTTCTCTCTATTCTGCCCCCCAAATCAATGCACAGATGGACAATGGTGACAAGCCTGAGCACAAAGCTTGTTTCTTCCTTCATATAAGTATTTATTGAGTAAACACTTTGTGCTGTCATTATTTTTTAAGGTACATTCTTAATACCCATGTAAGAAAACCAGTAAGTGCATGAATATGGCTATCATTATTATCCAACACACTTCCTTTCAGAACTGCTGGGTTATGACCAACAGCAATAAGAAGTCACAGTTTCCCTCCCAGAGTCTGTGAATACTGATGCTGAGAAGTAGGCGTGGCTTGTGTACTTACAAGCTAGAACCCTAATTAGCTGACTTGTGATCAAACACTCAGCATATCATAGTATTATGATTTATGGTGCTTGCTGTTTCTTTGCTTGATATTCTCTTAGTGGGCCATTGGAACCCACTGAGTTCTTCCAGGGTGGGTTGCAGTGCCAGCAGTTATTCCTACAACGTTCTACTCAGTACCCCAAAGAACCCTCACAGGTGCACAGCAGAAATCTTCAAACCAGGATGATCCTGACTTCCCCTTGTATACACAAGCAAGGAGAGTGAGGATTAAGTCTATATTTAGAGCTCAACTTTTACATTTTCCTGAAAGCTATCTGCCTAAAAATGGGGCAGTATACAAGGAGGTAAGGGGTGCAGCCCTTGATTTCCTATCACCATGCCTAAATCTACTCACTGCTTCCTGTTTTAACGTGCTTGTTTAAAATCTTTTAAAATAAGATTTGGTTTAACTAACACAATCCAAGCCAAGTTACTGTTTCCCATTTTACTTTTCTTGCTTATTTAATCTTTTAAATAATATTTTGTTTGAATAAAAGTTCCTCAAATAGTCTCCATCACACCAAAGAAAACTGAGATCAGAGATAGAGATAGAGAGGAAGGGCAGAGGTGGGGAGGAAGGGAGGGAGAGAGAAAAAGAGAGAGAGAGAGGGAGAGACAAGAGAGAGTTAAAGACACAGCATGTAAAAAAGGAAAGTGTACATCAGTGTGTGCTCCCTGCTTTAATATGATCATGCTTCTCTCTCTCTCTCTTTTTAATTTCACCAAATACCAAGATTTACCAGTCACAAATTATTTCAGGGCTCTAGAAGCTGTAAGGATTCCCTAACATTTCTCCAGGACTCTGCAGCAGGCCTTTGGGTTGCCATGCTCAAACTAGGGTGGCCACTACTCCACGGCAGTGAGACTCAGAGAGTCTAAAGGTTTTGCCCCTGCTGTGTCTATGTACATCATGTTCATTGAGTGATTCTTATTCTCACAAGGTATATGAACTTTGAAAATAATAAGTAGTCTTCAAGAAATGTGCACATACAGCTTTTAGGGAATTTTTGAAGGCTCTGAATTCACTAATTCTGTCCATGTTAATGGATCTGGGCTCATATCTGTGTGAATCATAAGGCAGCCCTGTGACTCCATGGCAGCTGATGGGCCTTGTGCAGGTGGATGGACAATGACAGGGTCTAGAAACTTTCCTTAAGGAGTAATTTTCCACCGAAACTCCCTAGGGTGGCTGAGCTTATCAGATCTGCCTCTGTCCTTTAGTACAGCCTTCCAGTTAGAGGGGCTAGGAGGCTCTGGAGAGGGGCTAGGAGGCCCTGGAGTTGGGACTCTGTTAAGTGAGTGATGTGTTACAGCGGGAGGAAATGCCTCTCTGGGAGAAGCAGCCTGGTGCTCTGCTAATCTTAATGCTCTCTGGCAGCCTGGCTCAAAGCGGAAGTTGCTGGAAAGGAGTCTGACACAGGGTCTGTAGAATAACATCCTGTGCCTGTGTAAACCTTCACTGAGGCCATGGGTACATTTGCTGTTACTTTCTGAAAGAGCTCAAAGGGACTGCAGGACAAAGAAAAGGCAGAGAAAGCAGCTTTTAGGTCGAAGTTTGCCCTCAACCTCCCTTTTCAGAGGAACAGGTACTGAGTCCAGCAAGAGTCTCCTAGTTTCCTGACAGCTACAGAGTCCTTTTCTGTCCATGCTGTAGAGCACAACTGGGCACTCTCAGAGTCAAACAGTGCCATTCCTTGACCCGTTAGCCATCTGTTCTGGTCCCATCGCCCTCTTGCCCATTGCCTAACTGTCCTTCCAAACTGCTCCTTGAGCTTTACCATGAAGGTCCTAATTATCAAACCCTGTGAAGTTTTTGCACTCCAGTCTTCCCTGACCTTTCTGCAATGATGCTTGCTTTTGACTACTTCCTTTGACTTGAAACCTGTTCAAGGCTCTTCTCTAGTGTCCTAGCAATTGCTCTGTCTTTCTCTGATTCTTCCTCAATCTTCTGCCTTCTTTTGCAGAGGTAAGGCTTTCCCTGGCTTCTGGACTTCATGACCCTATTCGATTCTCGTTTTTCTCTTTTTCCTGAGCATCCCTGTGGTCCTTTCTTTGCCAGAGGCCCTCAGTCAGCATCTCTATATCTGATATCTCTCCTGAGTGTGAGGTCCACAACCCAAATGCACAATAGACATCAGCTGTCAGAGGCTCTTTAAGGCAAGGAATGTGAAGTAGACCTGAACTGCCAGCTGTGGTAGAGCAGATGCTTGATGCTTAATGCTCAGTTAGCATTTTATGGGTGAATGGATGAGTGGGTCAATGATAAATGATGAATGAATGAATGAATGAATGAATGAATGAATAATGGCAAAGAAGATAGAAACATGCTAAACAGGGAATATTAGAAAACTAAGTGATAATTATAAGTACCTAAAATTATACTAGAGATGACATCATAGTGAAAGTGAATTGGGATTAGAATACAATAAAAGCACCAATATTCTTGTCATTTTCTTTCCCCATGTTGCAAAGGAGCAGATATGTAGGAAGAAGTCTGCAGGCCAGATGTGTGACATGAGGACAACAGGTAATGAAGTTGAATGTCATGAGAATCACCCTAAATGAGTAGATTTAATGATTCTTTGCATGTTGTCATGGGTGTGGTTGTAGAGATTGAACTCAGGGCCTTGCAATGCAAGGCAAGTGCTCTATCACTTATCCATATTCACATCCCTTTTCAAAAATTTTTTTTATTTTTTTATTTTTTATTTTTTTTTTTGGTGGAACCTGGGATTGAACTCAGGCCCTTGCACTTGCCAGGCAAGCGCATATTCTACTGAGCTATCTCCCTGGCCTCCAAAATTTGTATTTTTGACAGGATCTTTTTCAATTGCTCAGCCTACCCTTGAAATTGTGATCCACTTTACCCAAAATTGGTAAGATTACAGGCATGTGTCACCATGTCCAGCCTGGATTTTAGCTACTCTTGCCACAAAAGCCAAAATTAAGTAATTATTTTACTATCTATATGTCTTACATGTATGTAGTATTTTTTCCCATTAGTTATTTCAATAAATGTTGATTGCTTGAGTATCTAAAATATATCAAGCGCTTTTCTGGGGACCAGAATTAAAATGCTGAAAGCATATACAATTCCTGTCCTTCATACATTCTATTAAGAGAAAGACAAGGAAACACACAGCACCAAACATCCAACAATACTATGCAAGTAAATATGAAAAACACAGGATAGTAACAGGTGTGAAAGAGAGAACTATAATGGGGAGGGGGTGATAGTGGCTTATGTCAGACAGGAAGTCAAGACACATTACCTAAGGAGATGGTGTTTAAGCCAATTCAACAGCAGGATGGCCAGAAAAGAACTACCTGGTGAGAAACAGGAGGAAGCGCATGAAGGGCAAATGAAAAGCTAGTTCAAAGATTTTAATGTGGGAGTAAAGTGTGACATGTTCAAAGACCATGAAGACATTAGTGGGGCTGGAATGAAATGACAAAGGGCAAAAGATGACAGGAGTTAGTCTACCAAGCATTCTAGATATTGCGAGCCAAAATAGGGGTGAGATTTTATTCCAAGTGCCATCATAAACCAGGGAGGATTTGGGGGGAGATAGTGATATAGTCTGAATTGTACTGAAAATTAGGGCATCCTAGAAGTTCACTGGCAAGGTATTTAACCCAAAGGTATCATTTGGGCCTCAAATACCAGGCAGCAAGAGGGATCCAAGTGCAGGGTTCTGAATAGAGAAATATCATGACCAGATCTATCTGAGAATAGGGGATTTTAATGAATTAGAAGCAGGAAATTTGAGCTTCATAAACAGGACCCTATTGCAATGGTCATGGAATTTAAAGAAGGCCTGGCCTGCACTGGGGTTAGAAAGAATGAAGAGGCGAGGAGGAATGAGAGTTTTGGGGGATATAGAGTGTACATCTCTTACCAGCAAAAGCCCAGGTGTTACAAGACATTACACTTATTCCAATATTAATTGCCTTACATTTCTGAGTGGTGGCGTGGTGCAGCTATCAACAGTCCCATTTTCAAGGTAGAAAAAGACACAGGGAGAAAAGAGGTTGTTTTGGGGCCAAATAGCAAATTACATTTAAAGATGGGCCCATGACACCAATATTTAGAATCAAAGCCCATATGCAAATTAGACTACCAGTCATCATTCTTTAGGGTAAAAGTGCTAGCACTGAAAACAAAGTAATAGCCAGCCAAATAGCTCAGCAGATTAAAGTTCCTGCAAGCAGACACAGGGGTTAGGGGTTTGATCCCCAGGCCTGCCATTCCAGCCCCGTCCCTGGGGTGTGCTGAGATGGCAATTGAGACTGGGCTTGGTGGCATGTGCCTGTAATCCCAGCGCTTGGGAGGTTGTAACAGGTAGATCACTATGAGTCTGATCTAGTAGTGAGACCCTGAACACCCTATAGACAAAGAATACCAAAAAAAAAAAAAAAAAAATTGAAGAAACAAAACAAAGTAACATATTTAAATCATTTTTTGAAAGTCTGTTGGACCATGTTGAATTATATCCCTACAAATACAAAGAATTTATTCTAAAACTGACTTTGTTGAATTTATGTTTTGTTTTTATATTAGAAAGATTAGAAACCCAGAGGCAAAATAATGAATGTAATTGACGAAACTAACATATCCTACCCTCCATGGTTAGTTCTATAGTCTTTTTAGTACTACTTGTTCTGAAACAAGTCTTTTTGACTTTTGGGAATTTGATTAATAAGCTTCCAAGGGTAGAACTCTGAAGATACACATTCTAAGAACTTCTGGGAAGCTCACAAGTATATTAGCCAATCAGGTACATTTTGAAAAACAGGTCATGAGATGAAAACTAAAAGAACAGATAAGATAGGCATGGGCTGTAAGTGGAAAGGAATCCAGACCTACTCCTTAGTCCCCTACAGCCTTCATTAAGATCAGCATCATTTATCTGTAAACTAATCAGAAACTTCTCTGAGACCTGATTGAAAAGATCTCACCAGCTAGACCTTAACTTCATGTGCTCAGGTCCTAGAAGTTAACTGAAGTCACTGTCTGAACCTAAGTAGAGCTTAACTGGCAGATTGAACCCAAAACCTAGGAGCTGAATGTATGTGGGCATAGGTGGGTGGAGAGGGCATGCCTATGAAATACTGAAAGTATTCCCAGGGCTGGTGTCTTTGGCACTTCAGTGCAGAGTTCCAGCCTAGTCATGGCATGCCAGTAGAGGAGCTGCTGAGCATAAAGCGCTGGAGGTGGTACAGTAGGATTCCCCTAGGAGCCACATGGAGGTTGGTGAACTCCTATGGTTGTCTATACAGGTGAGTGTTTATCCATGTTTGTTTTTTCATTTAGGAAAAGGAATTATATCTTTTGTCAGAACCCTAAAGAGCTCTATGATCCAGAACATTTGTATCTTTGGAAAAGATATCAAATAGAATAGAAGGAAGAAAGGAATTAACTGCTCATTCATTTCAGCTGACTGATTCAGGATGACGTGCAAAAAGATAGGACACAGTGACCCACATTTTTTGGCCATAGTGACTCAAGTTTAGGGCAGGCTCAAACTCTTTCATTTTATCTTCTTCATCCTCTTATGCCTGTTTTCCCCAACAAAGAAAACTCTTGCTGTAGTTATTTGAAAGGGTGCTGCAGTAGAGCAGAAATAAAAGATGACTCAGCTATAAGCTCTCCTTTCCTTTGGAGTTCTTAAGAAAGGTGTCCAACACAGAGACCTGTCTGGTACCTTCCTATCCACAGACAGCAGGAATTTGGATTCTGGGTGTCTTAGTTACTTTCCTTGTTGCTGGCACAAAATATCCAACACCTGTTGGGTTAAATGAGAGGTTTCTTTTGTCTCACAGTTTGTGGAGGTTCAGTCTACAGTTGCTTGGCTCAAAGGCAGGGTACCATGCAGAGGAGAATTGCTCCTGGCATAGCAGGTAAGAAGCAGAAAGATCACGCAGGAGCCAAGAAAGGAGAGAGACTCTTCCCGGCCATGCCGAGTGTAACACTCCTCTTCTGATTAGACCCCACCTCCCAGGAGTGGGTCAGCTATGTAAGCCCCCAGAGTTCAATCACCTTCAAAAAACTCCATGAGGCTCTTTGGAGGGGAGGTTGTATAAAACAACCAGGGTATAAACCACAACACTGACTATGTATGATCCTCCTATCAGTTGGGGGCAAAATTAGAGATTGAGATAGTCTAACAGTATATATTTCATCTGCAACAATTTTACTGACTTCAAAATGCCTAGTTACCTTTGGGTCTTCTCTGGATCTCAAGCCTCATTATTCACCAAGAATTTTCTTTTCCTGAACATTAATAGCTGACACTTATTAATCACGGTGCCAGGATCAGATCTACCTCCTTTTCAGTACAATCTTATTTATTCTTACAGTGAAGATCTAAAGTAGAGTACTATTACTATATCTAATTTGCAGAAGAAGAAATTAAGTCACTAAGTGAATAGATAAGAAAGAAATAGAAACCATGTAGACAGTTTAGATCAGTCCCAGAAGATTCCTGGAGCTTGGAAAAAGAAATAGGAGGGCTAGAAATCAGAAACCGTTGCATTGTTGCCTGGTCCTAGTGCACTTGGTCTGCGTGCCATTTATCTCAGGGAAAAGAGCAGTCTTGGGAAAGGGGATGGCAGGTTTACCAAGATCTATACCTCTAAGAGAATCTCTAGGAGTTCTAGTAGTAAGACAAGAGCCATGGACACCACGGACCACAGATCCAGACCTTGAGACCATCAGCTCTACCAGTGCAGCCTTCAGTAAAACACCTAACCTCTGCAAACCACAATGACTTTGTTTGTAAAATGGAAATAGCCTTGACTCATAAAAATGTTGGGAGGGTCAGTGGAGATAGCAAGTTCAGAAATGCAACATGTTCCCAGCTGCTGAGGAAGCTGAAGCAGGTGAATCATGAGTTCAAGACGAGTCTGGGCAACAAAGTGAGAACCCATCTCAGAAAGAAAAAGAGAAATACTTACAAATTCCAAAATACAATTCAACAGAAAACACCATGGCTATTACTATTTCTCACTTTCTTAGTCTGTATCTGCCCGATCCAACCCCAAATCACAACTCATCTACTTCTCACACAAAAGGAAAAATGAACTTACCATCTCTTTTGTGGTCTGCTGGCTTTCTGCCTTCTGCTCAACCCAAACTTCTTATAGTCTCGCTGGCTCCACGCGGTGTCAGGCTGCTTACAAAACTACTTCCTATTCGCTTTCCAGAAATTCACCGCCTTTCCCAGCCTTTCCCTTTAAGTGACAAAGTTGATAATTCAGGACCAATGTTGACAATTTAAAAAGGGCAGTTGTCAAGGATGCAGGGGTCACCCCTTTCCACGGAAGATGGTCTGGAGACAGGGACAGATGGGAATCAACTCTGGATATCCCTGGCTGAGCCAGGCAGGGCGGGACCAACACCCGCAGGGGTCAGGTTTCCTTTGATTAAGATAAGAGTCCCAATTTAAGCTCACACATTGGGAAGACTGGCTTTGTGTTAATCAAAAAGTCCAAGTGTAAATTCCAGTTATTGTGAAATGTCAGTGAATGTTTATATTTCCATCAGGCTTCTAAAGGAATAGAGTTAAAAATAGAAACAAAAATGAATTGGGTAAAAAAGGGGAAAATCCAGTCAAGGAATTTTGGCATTTCCAGAAGATGGTTGAAAACAATTTTGGAGTGACATGTAAAAGAGATACAGACCCTTTGACAGGAACTCTGGAAATTTTCAGGGGCAAAAATGTAAAAATGGAATGGTTAGTATTTCTTCTCACCGAGTACATGGGACTAAAAGGTTGTTGCCATACTGATTAAGAACTGGGATGTGGTATTAAACCTGTCGACATCACTGGGTATATGTTAGGTAAACTATATCTTTCACTTGTGAATCAAAATGATAAAGAGAGCTTACCTCACAAGGTAGCTGTAGGAATAAAAGTGTTCATACATGAAAGGGCTTAGAATAATATCAGGCACACAGGTGACCCTTGGATATCACCCCTATTATTTTTCTCAAACAGCAGAATCCAGTGTCAAGTATATTAAGTATCAAGTCAGAAAACCGTAACTCCAGTTTATCCTCTGGGATTTGGTGCTGTGCAGTAGTACTTGTTGTTCTTCATTCCATGATTGCTATAGCTTGTAAATAAGTATTTCATGGATAGATTTTTTTTTTTTAGACAAAATCTCCTCTTGTAACTCAGGCTAGCTTTGAATTCAGCAGCAACCCTGCCTTAGCCTCTGGAATGCTGAGATTACAGCACCACCATACCCAGCATGGGTGGATTTTTAAATGGAATAAGATGGAAAGATCTGGAAGAAATTCCAAGGGTAATGATTAATTAAGGAGCATGGAGCAGCATTTGTATTTTAGGTTTTGACACCAAGAAAAAGGGATGAAGCATAGAGTAGAAATAGAAAGGGCAGTGCAGGAGGTGGTCATGAGCGATGGATGTGGACAAATTAGGGCAGCTGCAAAACAGGAAGGGATGGGCAGCATGCGAGGCAGCGTGATGTGGGCTCAGAGTCCCGAGCCCAGAGCCAGACTGCCTGGCTCCACCACCCACCAGCTCTTGAGCTGTTACATTACTAACCTCTGTGTCTCAGTCTCCTGGGTTGCATGAGTGTGTAGGAATGGCAATCACCAAACACATGGAAGTGTGAGGCCAATAAAATAAATCTAAGTCTTTGGAACATGTCCCCAATCCATTGTAATTGCAATAGTAGCTAGTATATATATATAACTTGTCTCCATGTCCTTCTCTTCTCAGTTTTACTCTCTAACCCCTGTTTGGGCATTTTTGTTTTTTTATATTCTAAGGAAATTAAAGAGTGCTAGGTAGAATGATAGATTCTTAACAATATGTGCTTTTAAATTAAAAAACAGTGAGTTTTAGTGAACATGAAGCAGAGAAAGATTCCTAGGAGTAAATGTCAGCAAGATGGCACAGTACAAGACTACAGTCTTCAGTTTTCCCAGAGAAAAACAAAAAGATAACTATCCACAAACCATAATCCAGGAAAGCTCACAAGTGTGCCTTAAAATATTCAACACCGCAATGAGCCCAAAACAGAGACTGTCCACACAAAAAGGGCCATTAGTGAGATCAACACGCAACAATTCCTGGGAACAGCCTAGAACAAGTATGAGTCTCTGTGGCCTCTGCCCAGAAGGCGTGGAGTAGTTGAACGGATAAAAGAAAAGTCCAAACTATATGCTGCTCGTAAGAGATTTCCATCAACTTTCATGATGCGTGACACTGAGAGCAAAGGCGTGCAGAGACGTTCCATGCAAGTGGAAACAGAAGTGGAGCAGAGGTAGCTGTCATTATAGCATATGACGAAGACTTTAAATCACAACTTCTAAGAATAAAGAAACAAAGATGATTTTTTTACAGTAAAACTTTGAGTTGTAAGAAAGTTGTTCTCCAAGACTTCCATAAGGTGAACAAACATTTCTAGTAAATTTTCGCTTGCTAAAATGAGCATTATCTAGGAATATGAGTAGACTATGATGTTCAGTATCCCATGATCACTACTGAGTCAATGGTGTCTGTCTGTCTGTCTGTCTGTCTGTCTGTCTGTCTGTCGTCTGTCTGTCTGTCTGCCTGCCTGCCTGTCTTTCTGTTTCAGGGACTGTAGGTGATTGTGTCCCAACAGCAAAAGGTTATAGAGATCTCCTCTGCAGAGGAGGAAGAAAAACGCAGAAAAATTCCTCACTTCAAATGAGATAAAATATGCATAAAATGTGGGAAACAGTCAAAATTTTATAGAAAAGCACCACCTGAATAAGGCTGTAGCAGAGCTAGCAATGAATCTATTGATTTATTCATTGAATCTGTTCAATGATGATGCAAGGTGCCACTTCTGTGAAATCCTCAAAGGGAAGCAAAAGCAAATGTCTTTGTTTTGTTTTGCAGAACCGGGGATGGAACTCTGGCCCTTGCGCTTGCCAGGGAAGCACTTATTCCACTGAGCCATCTCCCCAGCAAAAGCAAATGTCTTTGAATAGTTTTCTTACTAAAGATGGAGGAAAGGAAAAAGACTGCATTGAGCCAACACACAGCAGTGATTCCATCAGTGACAGTGACAGTCACCCTACACATCACCCTCCTCTCTCTTGTCTCCCTCACATCAGCCACAGTTTTCAAAGGAAAGTGCAGGTTAGCTTCTCTATTTTTCTTCATTATTTTATATTGCAGTACAGATATTTCTTGTTTAGAAGACTATTTGTTTAGTGATGGTTTGGATTTACTATTAAGGTGTACTACTTGAAGCTGCTACAGCCAGTTGGGCTTCTGACCTGAATTTGAACTTCTGAGGATGAAGGAATATGAATAGTGGTGAGGGCTTCTGGCAGCTTTTTCTATACTGTAATTTTTGTTGATTATATTGTAGTATAGTACTATAGTTTTATGTTCTGTTATACATTACAGCACTGTAGACAAGAGTTATGCAAATAAAAGTAAAGTCATCCCATTGGCATTTCCTTTGACCATGTTTCTTGTTCTCTTTCTTTCTTTCTTTCTTTCTTTCTTTCTTTCTTTCTTTCTTTCTTTCTTTCTTTCTTTCTTTCTTTCTTTCTTTCTTTCTTTTTGTATTTTATGGAAGAGTCTACAGGGTGCTCAGGGTCTCACTACTAGATTGGACTTGTAGTGATCCGCCTGTTTACAGCCTCCCAAGAGCTGGGATTACAGGCATGCACCACCATTCCCAGTCTCAATTGCTGTCTCAGTGCACCTTGGGAGTGGGGCTGGCACGGCAGACCTGGGGATCAAACTCCTGGCCCCTGTGCCTGTTTGCAGGTGCTTTAATCCACTGAGCTATTTGGCCAGTCCCATGTTTCCTGTTCTGAATGTTGTAATGTATGTACTATATAAAATTCCTCACTTAGCAACAAATTCATTTAATGACCTAGATGTGGGCATATGAATTGGTTGTTAAATGAGGGATGTCTGAGTTGTGATCACTTTTATATAGATATTATTGGATTGTGAAATGAATCCTGAGTTTCCAGATGGGGAAAGTCACTTTAATATACAAAAGCTTACTATTATGGGCTACTGGACTATTTTGGAATATTTTGCTGAATTCACACAAGTATAATATTTAAATGACAAAACTAAACAAAAAAGGGGATACAAATGAACAACAATTTTGTATCTGTGTATTCAACATAGTTAGGATAGACATACAGCTGCATTCTCTTAATTCAATGGATAGAGAGATTTGTTCTAATAGTGTTTGTAAGCAGGATATCATGTCTGCATCTTATACAATGAATAACCAATAAGACAACAGTGTGCAATGTATTAATTATTGAAACTGTTTTACTAATTGGATTTGGAACTGTCCCATTGCTATTTCTTTCTTAATAAAATTATGGAAAAAATAACATACAAGTGTTTTAGGTTATAACCATGTTTCTGGAATGAATTATGCTCCATTTTCTTGTATAGTGATACAATATTGCATAATAAAATTGTCATTTCATTAATGCCCCTAACATCAATACAATTACGTATATAAAACAAATATTAATAGACTGAAAGAGAGAGACAGATTATAGTTTTGTAATAGTTGAAGAGTTCCCAAGATGAATGTAATTATTATTATGTACAGTGGATCCCTGAATTCCCAGGGGCTATCTGAATTGTAAAAAACTGCAAATTTTAGATATGATCAGAGAAATGCTTATAAATATCAATTTCTACAGTTTATCCCCTAAATATGTTGTGTTTCCTGCAGTTATGTAATTTAACTTAATAAAATACTGTTTAATAAAGTCTTAGAAGGTGCAGGGCATTTTGGTAACATCTTAAGGATCTTAAAACTCTAAGAACAAAACCGAGACCACTGAAGATAGTTACACATGACACAGCAACCTGTTGTGATGCAGGGATGCTGATGCATCTGTTGAAGATGGGTTACAGGGCAGCATCCAATCAGCAGCAAGAAGAACTTTCTAGCATTTTTGGATTGGCTACTTGCAAACTGCCACCAAAATAAGCAATTACAGAAGATATCTGCGGTTTCTGTGAAATTGCAAGGGTTTGCACAAACAATTATTACAATAGATTCTAATCTGCAAATGAATTCTGAACTGTGACTTTGCAGGGGTATACTGTGTTGCAAATAGACACCAAAAAAATGACAGTATAGGACTCTGGTACTTCCTCTGTAACAAAGGAAAGATCATTCAGATGGAAAATGGATATGGAAATAATGGACTTGAGCTACATTTTAGACAAGATGAGACTCTTAAACGTACAGGAAACTTCCAACCCAAGCAGTTCAACCTTTTTCAAGTAGATATGAAGCATTTTTCAAAATAGATCATGTATTAGGTCAAAGTACAAGTCTCAACAAGTTTAAGATGACCCAAGTCATTTACAATCCTTTCTCAAAACAATGGTATGAAACTACAAATCAGCAATGAGGAATTTTGAAAATTTCACAAATATGTGCATGTTAAACATGTCTCAATAACAAACGTATCAAAGAAAAAATTAAAAGAGAACATTTTAAATATCTTGAGACAAAAAAGGCAGCACACATGTTAAAGCTTATGGGATACAACAAAAGCAATTCTAAGATAGCAGCCTATACCAATACATTTCTACATGAAAAAAGATGACGAATTCCCAATAAACATCCTAACCTTAGTCTTTTTTTTTTTTTT
>NW_004524999.1:316393-374311 GCF_000260255.1 Octodon degus
CTACGCCACTGAGTTATATCCCCAGCACCTAGAAAACCAAATTTAACAGGAAATTGAAAGTATAATCCTCCATGACCAAATGGTATTTATCCTTGGCATATGAGGATGGCTTAACATATGCAAAACAGTAAATGCAATACAAAACATTAACAGAATAGAGACCAAAAATATGCTACACTGTCATCTCAATAGCTGCCAAAAAAGGCACTTGAAAAAATTTAATATTCTTAAATAATAACAGCTGTCAACATAAAGAAAGCATGTACCTTGACATGGTAAATACCTCATATCATAATCCACAGCTAACATTGTGCTCAACAGTAAAATGTTGAAAGCTTTTCCTGTAAAATCAGTTATAATGGAGCTAGCATTCGGAGAATTTTCATCAAAGAATACAAAATTTTAGTTAGACAGGAAAATAAGTTGAAATCTGTAGTACTAGTGGCTAAATTTAATAATAATATATTGTATATTTTAAAATTACTGAGAATAGATTTTAAGTATTTCTGCAAAAATGTTAAGTATGTGAAGTAATTGATATGTTGAGTAGCTTAATTTAGTCATTTTACAAAGCATAGCTATATTGAAACATATATAGAGAGATAGAGATAGATAGATGTTCACCAGATATTCACTACCAATAAAAAAAGACAGGAAAAGGAAAGAAAAGAAAAAGGGAAGAATTTCTAAGAAGAACAAGGAAGGGAAATACTCTGATTTTATTAAAAGCTGTCTGGGCTGAATAACATTTACTCATATGGGTATAATCTATATAGATAATTTAGGTTGTTTTTAATTGTATTAAAAACATGATGCAATCCTAACATAATTTAATTATGTGTTACATGTCTACTTTATTTTTATTTCCTTTTCTTGTTAGGATATACTATAAATTCTCAGAGGGCATAACCCCTTTCCTGTGTCAGATAGACCCTCTGCAAACACTTGTTGATTCATTGTCAGACCATTGACAAGGTAGACAATGAGGTGCTCTCCCCCTCCTCTCTGAATTCTGTTTATCTGTTATGCTAGTGTGTTCACATGCCCACGAATACCAGTCCGCTGGTAGGCATCTATGGTGCACTAGCCCTGGGGAGTCAATAAAGAACAATTCCTCACAGACCTAACAGTTTTGTTGGTGCGGGGAAGATCATCAAATATTAAATAAGAATTCCACAAATGCAGAAAGAAAGGGATCTGGTGTGGGGATGCACAGTGACTGGAAATCACTCTAAATTTCCCTAATTACCCTAATCTCCACCCTAAAGGAGATGCCCCTGGGACAGTGACTGGGACTGAGGGCTTGGTGACGAGACACACTGGGTCAGTGGGGGCCTTAGGCCAGTAACTTAAGGTGGGGCCCTGTGACTGTAGTCAACCAGAAGGCCGCAGGGGAGGGAGGGCCTGGGCTTTGCAATGGTGCACACGCTTCACACGCACCTTTTGCTGCCCATTAAATCAGAGGCAGCTAATTCCTCAGGAAATTCCTGCATAGCAGTCCCTCTGCTCAGGGAAAACTAGGCAGTTTTCTGTCTGATTGAAAGGTTGTACAATGAGACATTAGAGTTTTTTAAAGGATGAATAGTTTATTCTTTTTATTCATCATATGTGCCCATTAAAAAAATGAAACTTCAAAAAACACAAAGAAGGAAAAAAGTTACCCATAATACTCTCACCAATGAAAATGGAGTCACATCGTATGTTATTTTAATCTCTTCTCATTCAATGATGTACCATAAACCTTTCTGATGTCTTAAAAATATACTTCTGCTGTAGTTATAACAACAAACTCAAATATGTAGGTAGACATAAGAATGGAGATAGACACGGAAATGGGTATATACAGATATGCTTAGACAGAACAGAAAGATGAGGAGTGAAAGTGAGTACAACTTCCTTATGGCCGAAGTGTCCTTATTACCACTTCCTCCAGAGCTCCTCTGGCCTGTGGGCTGTGGCTTGATGCCTAAGCATTTCTTTTCTCTATCTTTACTCTCCACCTTTTGAAAGGAAAGGAAAGGAAAGGAAATCATTCAGCTTGGCAAAGGTCCCAAGCAATGTACATGAACTTTCACGAGATTCCCCACCACATAACCTTAAATAGAAACGGGATTATCAGGACCCATTCTACACTTCTATATTTATTCTCACTGAGCCTCCATGAGGAATTAATTCATCCAATTTACATGTTTATAAGCAAATGCTTCATGTGTAATCTAAACTTATGCTCTGGAGCAACCTGTGCTCTGAAAGGACTCAGGGGCCAGGGGAACCTGCTTGGGGTGGCATATGCCTGTAATTTCAGCATTCTGGGCTGCTGAGGTAGGAATATTGCAAGTCCAAGTGTCTTCTGGGTAACTTAGAGACTTAGTGAGGCCCTGTCTAAAAAAGAGAAAAGAAAGAAATAGAAAATAAAAACTATGGAGATATAGGAATATACACAGCATGGTAAAGGTGATATGGTAGGAGTGACGTGGCCTTAAGATCCACATGAAGATGTCTGTGGTGTTGATGGCAGCGATGGAGTGGGGGGGAGGGAAGGAGGGAGGGGGGAGAGAGAGAGAGAGAGAGAGAGAGAGAGAGAGAGAGAGAGAGAGAGAGAATGCTCTGATCTCAGAATATGAATTAGGAAGAGGTTTTTCTTATTATCAGTATATTCACCTTGGAGCTGGGGAGATAGCTCAGTGATCCAAGTGCCTGCCTGGCAAGCACAAGGACCCAGGTTTGATCTCTGGTACTGCATGCCGTGCCACCCCCACACTGGGCATGGTGGTACATGCTTATAATCCTGAGACAGGAGGACCACTATGAGTCTGAATTGTGGAGTGAGACCCAGTATCCAAAACAAAGTTTATTTACCTTTCCAAAAGCTTTTTTTTTTGCCTGGGCTCTCTGAGTACCACAAGATATTACCAACATTACATTCTAGAAACTGTTAATAAATGATTGTTTATAAATGAACTCATAGATAGCTTATTTAAATGCTATTGAAAGGGCCAGCCAGATAGTTCAACAGACTAAAGTGCCTGCTTAGGCAGAGTGCAGCAGCCAGGGTTCAATCCCCAGCTTGCTATACCGGCCCTGCCCCCCGGGGCTCACTAAGGCTGATTGAGGCACATATCTGTAATCCCAGCGCTTGGGAGGCTGAAAACAGGAGAATCACTATGAGTCCGATCTATGTAGTGAGACTGTACACTCTGTAGACCCTGTCCTAAATTCATAATAAATAAATAAATAAATAAATAAATAAAAGCTATTAAAGAAGTCAAGCAAAAAATATTACATTTACATTGCTGAGCTGTTATTCTTGGGCCAGACCCCGTGCTGAGCATTTTAAAAGCTACTATTTCATTTAATCCTTACAGTTTCATAAAGCAGATCTTATCTGTGCTATTGATCCATCTACTCAGCAATCACTTATAATCCCAGCATTCTGGGAGGCTGAGTCAGGAGAATGGTAAATTTGATCCCAGCTTGGGCAATTTAGAAATTTTAAAAAGGGTTGGAGGTATAGCTCAGTGTGAAGACCCTGGGCTCAATTCCCAGTACAAGATGTGTGTGTTGGAGTGGGGAGGGGGATTATTACTATGCACACTTATGTAAGAAAGGAAGACTGGAAGGTTAAATGATTTGCCCAAGATGATACAGCTAGTGAGTGGATTCAAATTTGTGTGTTCTTGAAATGACACACAAATGCACTAAAATGAGCGGCTTTTCATTAAAATCACTAAAGAAGGCTTTCTGAAAATAGATTTTATGACTCCCCTTTATCATCTTCAGGGTATTCTATGCTAGAATTCTCTGATAATTGAAGACAAATTAAGAATAAAACTAAATCACACCACTTCCATGTCAGAACTCCTAAATCACATCTCAGGACAAGGTCTATGCTACCAAGTTACAAGGGGTTAAAATTACCATTAGCACAAAGGAAAGTTTTGAGTCAGTTGTGCCTGGTAACGTGTTCTTTTATCTGGAAATGTCAGGCAAATGTGAGGAATGCCCCGGTCCAGAGGAAAAAGGCAAAGTCGGATTCGAAATAGAATAGGCTAGTGTCTGAGTCTCCATCCAACTATCAAGTGGAAATTATTTAGTTCAGGATTTCCTGCAAGCTTCCTAGCAAATTGGCCCTGCCATTTCCCCCAAATCAAGCATAACAGATTAAAGCAATGATAACATTTGCTTTCTTTTGGTCTAGGAAGGGGAATATTACCTTTAGTGACAATTATTGCCAACTCTTTGCAGTTACTCATTTCTTTAGGAATAAATCTCTGAGATTATAGATTTTATATTTGTAGAAACAAGCATAATATGTTTTCACTGAAAACATTTTAATGACACTTTATTAAAAAATTATCCAGTTAAATTTATTTAGTGAAGTGTGCTGGAATTGAAGCTAAAACTGATCATTCCTATTCTCTACCTTTCTTTCTCCTTCTGTGTTTGGAAACAAAATAACCAAATACAAGAATCAGAAATACTAATTAAACATTTAGAAGCATCTCCTGTGGTTTAGGAATGTTTCCTTCAGTTAAACATTTTTTTTCAGATGTATTTTATTTTGATGGATATTATGACAGCAGTAGCTCTCTTTTGTTTTAAGTAAAATTGTTATGGTTATCATAATGTTTTTGGATATTTCCCCAAAATCTCAAGCCAGGAAAAAAAAGAAATGGGAAAATATTAAACAGAAAAGCTTGCTTTTTTTTTTTTTTTTTTTTTTTTTTTTTTTGCGGAGTAGCGCCAGGTTTATTGGCATGGCCTCTAGAGGAAGGTGTTGGGCCGCTTGGTGGTGAAGCGGGACTTGTGCTGGCAACGCAGGACCCGGTGGGGCAGCAGGAACTTGATCTTGGAGTTGTGAAACTGCTTGACAGCGGGCCGGAGGCACTTGCTGGCCGCGATCTCCTCCACCTTCATGATCTGGATGGAGTGGGCGTGGGCTTGGTGCCGGGCGCCCGTGTCCTGGTAGCAGTAGGTGACAGCGCCTGCTGTGGTCAGGCCCTGGTGCTCCCGGTCCATGTGGATGCCGCTGCGGGAGTCATAGCACAGCCAGATGCTAAAGTTCTTCACCCACAGCGGAGACTTCTCAAACATCTGCCCACAGCAGATGATCTCCCCTGAAGATTTCTTCATCTTCTTCAGCTGGGACACAAAGTACCAGAAACGGGACTTGGCAACAACATGGTTGGGTGCGAAAATCCGCATGCGGCACAGAGGCGGCATGTGACACTTTGGGGTGGGTAGGCAGCACCCCATCACCTTGTATTCCTGTAGTGTGCCCGAGGTCTACATGGTGCTCCCTTCTCGTTTGCTGACACCAACAAAAAGGAGGAGAAAAAATTTTTTTAAAAAATATTTTATTTATTTGGCACTGGGTTTCGCTACGCAGCTCGGACTCAGTGATCCTCTTATCTCGACCTCCCCAGCTCTAGGATTACAGGCAGGGCATGGGGTACTGGGGATCAAATCCAGGTCCTTGTGCTTGCCAGGTGGACACTTAGACTGCCAAGCTATCTCCCTGGCCCAAAGAAAAGCTTTGACACATCAAAGGGAATAATCTGCAAAATGAAAAGGTAGCCTATAAATTGAGAGAAAATACTTGAAAATTCTATCTCTGATAATGGATTAATATCCAAGACATGTAAGGAATCACAAAATGGGCAAATGACATTGGCATAGTTTAGATTTTAAATGTTCCCCAACGCCCATGTATTAAATAAACTCTTGGTCTCTGGTGTGTGGTACACTTGAGAGTAAGTGGAACATTTAAGAGATGAGACTTAGTAGAAGAAAGTTTGGAGCATGCCATCGGGGATATAGTGGGACCCTGGTGCTTCTTCTTCCTCTCTCTTTCCCTAATGGCTGCCACAAAGTGAGAGGTCTCCTTCATCACACACCCCACCATGACTTACAGTCTTGCTACTGGCCCCCAAGCAATGGAATCAACTACCCATGAACTAAGATCTCTGAAACCATGAGTCCAGGCAGCCCTTTCCTCCTTATAAGTTGATTAGCTCAGCTGTTTTGTCAAAATGACAGCTGACTGACATCAATCAGAAAGCACATTTCTTCAAAAAGGTCATAAAGGGCCAGCAGGTGTGCAAAAATGTACCCTTACAACCTTAATCATCAGGGAAAGGCAAATCAGTATGAGCTACTTCACACTTGTTAGGATGGCTAGTCTCAAAGACAAAAGATATAAAGTTCTGACAGGATGTGAAAAAAAAATAAAGACCCTGCACAAAAACTGTTTATTTAATTGAGGATCAAGTAACTTATGGAATTAGACTTCCAGGGCCAACACCTATTGATATAACAAACATCAACAACAATTTTTTTATATTGTGCTGCTCTAATACTTGGAATATCACAAAAATATGAGGGTTGGTTTGTTGAACCTGCATTGAAAGCAGCATCAAAGAAAGTAATGAAAGTTGCATACACCCGTGCAGACCACGAGAGTCGCCAGGGTCAGGGAGAGCAGGCTGAGCACCGGGAGTGCTGGACATGAGGGGCGTCTTGGGTTTCCTGCCCCGTCCCACATGTCTGCGTGGGGATGGCCTCCCATACAGTCATGAAATTTCCCAGATAGTTGATTCTAGTATTTTTTGATGTTTATGTACATTATATTTACCAGATTTTAGAAACTGAACAGCTTCAAATTAAACAAGAGGAATTTTGGGCAGAAATTTACTCTCCATTTCCTCTCACCACACACACACACAAATGCACCCACACGTATGCTTTATGCAAGATACAGTTTCAACTAGAATGAATTTCTTATGAAGTAAGTGAATGTAGGTTTTTTTTTTTCCTTTTTAAAAAGTGTCTGCTGGGCTGGGGAGATGGCTCAGTGGAAAAAGTGCTTCCCTGGCAAGCGCAAGGGCCTGAGTTCAATTCCTGGTTCTGCCAAATTAAAAAATAAATAAATAAATAAAATAGTGTGTTCCCAATGTACGTTCTAGAAGTTATATTTTATGTACAGTGTGAAATGAAGACAAGTACATGGTAAAAGTGGGTGTAGGCAGCTGCAAGCTCTATAAGGAACACAGGACCTCGCATCTCAGTGACGAAGGTCCCATATGCCCCATTGCTTCTGCCACACTCAGCCTGACTGCCAGGCCCTTTCAGTGAGCTGTAAGATAACTGGTTGCAGCAGCAACATCTTACTGTTTTTATAGTCCCTGATCCTTCCTTTCCCTCCTAAAAGTCAACTCGATTATATCAGATTCATGACAGCTGAGATGTCCTTTCCTGTAGTGAGCATTCTAGTCAGTGTAGCGCTGTCCTCTCTGCTTAGGAAGAGTACTAACCCTCAGCCCATGGGGGACTGATGCCCTGTCAGCCCCAGCTCATAAGGTGCCTTGCATTCCACATCCATCTCTCTGGGTCTTCTCATCAAAGGCAAGACATGGATGTTTCCCACCATGCAACTTGTCATTTGAACAAAAATACAATATGACTCAAGAAGAATTGAGTTTCTGTTCAGACAGACATGGAGGTGTGTTTTGGGAAATGCTTCCCGGGATGTACCTCTGCTTTGAAATTGAGATAACCAGGAAGGTTTTGATGCGATCCAGTCTCCTCACAGAGAATATGGGATCCCCACACATGAACAGGGTAGAAGAAAGGTGGCTTGAATTGCACTTACCACTGACCTGTGTGCCCCGGAGTGAGGCCTGTAAATGGGTGAGGGGTTTTGAACTGTTGAAAATTTCACATATTAGCTTAAAAATTGTTTCCCTGTTTTGTAAATATAGACACAGGTGAATTATTGAAATACTTCCACCGTGTCCTGAAACTCTTGGTTGTACTAAAATAAAGAAACATGAAAACATCCACTGTATAATTAGCGGGAAGTAATCAAATCAAGTCCAAGTTTTGATCTTCAAATAATTCTATGATCCTGGTGCCTGATAAGATGGAATTGTCCTACCAACAGGAATAATAGTCTCTGAGGGATTTGCTTTCCTTTGAAAAATAAAAAAGGCGGAAAAGGGCGTTATTGGAGATTTGGATTTAGGCAACTTGTTTGTATTTAAAACTATCCTTAATAAGTTATATCTCTTTCTTGAGCTACAGTTTGTTTAGCTCTTATTATTAAAATAAAAAATGGTTTTGTAGTTCATTTGTTCATATGATAAAAACAAATTTCAAAAAATATTAGTTTTAATTGCTTACATAAAAACATTAATCTTTTGTTAAAGTCTTACCTTGGCTTTACCCTTGCAAGCCCAAAGTCTCCAGTTCAATTTCTGGTCCTTTTAAAACATATTTCTAATACTCTGATACACTAAATTCTGTTTTGCTTGCTGTTTTTCATTTAACTAGACCTATGAAAGACTTCAGTTGAATTTTGTCTTATAACAACTGTTAGTGAAAATTGCCAAGTAAAACAGAGAGACATAAAGAAAAAAAATAAAAAATCATACACTCCCTAAGGACAACCACTGTTAACACATCAGTCTGCTTTCAATATTTTTGAATTTATAAAATTAAGAACACATTTTAAGAAAAATAAATGTTTATTTTTCTATTTTAGTTTTCTAAAACTAAACCATATTAAAGAAATGTTTTGCAATGATAAATATAGATTTGTATCATCCTTTACAAAGGCTGCATAATATTGCATTTTACATGCAATATAATTTATTTAGAATTTTCCATATTGATACAAATCTCAGTAGTAGTGATTTCTGGTTGCCATAAGTAATAATGCAAAATATGAGGACATTCTGGCCCTCTGCTCACCTGCTGTTGTGCAGCCTGGTATATAACAGAAACAGGGTTGAAGGCTCCTGGTCTAAGGGGCTACATCATTTTTCTAGAAATAAATTAATAGAAGGTGATTTATTAGACCAAAGTATACATACACTTAATTCTTTTTTTTTTTTTTTTTTTTTTTTTTGTACTGGAAACTGAACTCAGGACTTTGAACTTACCAGGTAGGTGCTTGAGCCACTAAGCCATGTCACTGGCACTGCACTTAAAATTTTAGCAGATATTATTGAATTGTTCCCCAAATAAAAGCATAAATTTGAACTCCTGCTAGCAATTTGTGAGGGTTCCCATTCCTCCACTTCTGCTGTAAAACTCAGTTGGTCAATTTCAAGAAATGTAGCCAAGATCGCAGAAAACAGCAAAATGTCAGTTTTCTAATTTTTATAACTTACATTGCTACAGAGTTTTCGTAATATATAATATTGTGAAGAATAGCATAGAAAATTAAGACATGGCATAAAGATGTTCTTGGGTGTTGCTTCCTTCCAGTTCACAGCATGCGGACTTTGGTGCAGTCACTAGCTGTGAGGTTTCAAAGGCAGCAGGATCAACAAGGTGAAAAATAAATGAAAGGCTTCCAGTTCCTGGTCCACCATTCAAGTCTGTGGTCCCCAACCTTCCTGGTACCAGGGGTCAGTTTTGTAGAAGACAGTTTTTCCATGATTGTGCAAGGAGTTAATTTCTTTCTTATGAATATATATTTGAGATACATAATACTTACATTCTCTAGTGCTAGAATCATTGCCTCAGCTCCATGTCATCTTATTAGGCATTAGATTGTGGGGCATGTGTAGACTAGATCCCTTGCATGTAAGGTTCACAGTAGAGCCCGTCCTCCTATGGAAATCTAATGCTGCTACTGATATGACAGAAAGTGAGCTCAGGTAGTCATGCGAGCAATGGGGGGATGTTGCAAAAAAAAAACTGAGCTTTGATCCTTGGCCCTCTCCTCACCTTCTGTTGTGTGCCCTGATTCCTATCTGGGTCAAGGGTTGGAGAACCCTGGTCTAAAGAACTTTGAGCTGGGCATGGTGGTGCATGTCTGTAATCCCAGCACTCAGGAGGCTGAGGAAGAAGGATCACTGTTAGTCAGAAACCAGCCTGGGCTACAAAGTGGGTTGAAGGCCAATCTGCACTGCATAGCAAGACCCTGTCTCAATAACCCATGACTAAACAAAAAAGTAAAGCAAAGAAAAACAAAAAAAGAACTTGGAGCTCACTATTCTACTTCTAACAGCCAATAGAAACTGAACAAGCTGAAAAATCAATTTTCTCAGATCCCTAAGAAAAATGAAGTTGTAAGACAAAGAGCTGAATGGGATTATTAGTAAATGGAACACAGCTGAGGAGAGAATCTCTAAGGTTTAGGACATCTCAATAGGACCCTGAAAAATTGGACAGCAAAGAGCATGAAGACCAAATAAAACAGAGTAGACTATCAAAAAAATTGGCATAAGAGTAAGGAAAAGCAGAAATTTTTGATACAATAAGAGTTTGCGAATTTTCCCCAAATTAATGCTAAACACCAAAGCACAGCTCCATGAAGTTTCAAGAGCTCCCTGTAATATAAATGCTAAAAGAACTATGCTATCCATTTATTTTCAAGTCACATAAAGCTAATAATTAAGAACAAAACTAAAAGCCAGGAGTTGGGTGGACACTACCCATAGAGGAGCAGTAATAAGAATGGTATCTGATTTCTGTCAGAAACCATGAAAGTAATGGAGTAGTGATCTATTTAAAATATTGTGGGTAGGATAACACAACTTAGAATTTTGTACCCTGTGAAGTTAATTCTTGAAAATGAAGAAATACATTCTTTCTTGGACAAACAATAGAAAAAAAAATTAACTTTTGTTAGTACATGCATGTAGTACATCGTGTTGATATTCATCTTTGGGGATGGGTACATGTATGCACTTAATGTATCTTAATTCTTTTTGTTGCCCTTCTCCTCTTCTCTCTTTCCCTTTCCTGCACCTCTGGATTCCCTTTCACATTTGTAAAATATATATCGCCTGTTTCCTATTCCTTAACTTTTGTTGTTTTAAATTATTAATGCTTTGAGCTCACACAAGAGAAATTATGCAATATTTAGGCTTGTGTGTCTGGCATTTCACTTAATGTTATTGTCTCAAAGTACACCCATTTTTCTACAAATGATTCACATTTGTCCTTCTTAACAGTAGAATAGTGTTCAATGATGTATAAATACCACCTTTTCCTTATCCATTCATCTGATGATGGACGTACAGTTTGCTTCCAAGATTTAGTTATTAATTATGCTGCTATAAGGATGGATATACCTGTATCACTGTGATGTGATGGCTTTAACACTTTTAGGTAAATACCTAGAAAAGGAATAACTAGGTAAAATGGAATTTCTATTTTAGTATTTTTGAAATCTCCATCCTGACTTCCATACTGGTTGTACTATTCCCATCCACAATATAGAGAATTCCTTTCTCCATACAGTCTCTCTTACATTTCTTGCTATTTAATTTCTTGATATAGCCATTCTTTCTGGAATAAAACTGAATTTAGTGTTGTTTTAATTGGTATTTCTTTAATGGTCAGTGATTTTGAACATTTTTTGACGTATTTACTGGCTATTAGTTCTTATCATTCTGAGAAGTATCTAGTCATCTCAGTTGTCCTTTTAAAACATTTGGGTGTTTTATTTTGAGGGATCCTATTAAGTTATCATATTAGTCCTCCATGTAAGCTGTAGCTGGAAAAAAATTTCCATTTTGCAGATTTTCTCTTCACTTTGATGGTTGCTTCCTTTGCTGTGCAGAAGCTTTTTGATTTGATATAATCCCATTTGTTGATTTTTGATATCATTTCTTATGCAATTGGGGTTCTATTCAGAAAGTCCTTGCCTATACATATCTCTTCAAAAATTTTACCTATTTTATCTTTCATCAGATTAAGTGTTTCTGGTTTAATACTTAATCTTAGATCCAGTTTAGTGTATGGTGAGAGATATAGATCTAGACTCAATCTTCTGCATGTGGATAGCCAGTTTTCCCAAAACCATTTGCTGAAGAGGATAATTTTCCTCCATTATATGTTATTCACCCTTTTGTCAAAGATCAAATAGTTGAATATGCTGGTTGTTTCTGCATCCTCTACTGTGTTCCATTGATCCTCATGTTTTGTTGTTTTTTGTTTGTTTTGTTTTGTTTCTTTTTTTGGCCAGTACCTTGCCGTTTCTATCACTGTAACTTTGTAATATAACTTGAAGTTTTGATTGTGATGCCTCCTACTTTGCTCCTTTTCCCAAGGGTTACTTTCAATATTCTGGGTCTCTTCCAGGTCCACATGAATTTTAGGATTTCATCTCCAGTTTTGTGACGAACGCTATTGAAATTTTCATTGGGATTTTGTTAAATCTCTGTATAAATTTTGGAAGCATAGCCATTTTAACTATATTGGCTCAGGGAACGGGTAGATGGCTCAGTGGAATAAGCACTTCCTTGGCAAGCGCAAAGGCCTGAATTCAATCCTCGGTTCTGCAAAAAAAAAAAAAAAAAAAAAAAAAAAAAAAAAAAAAACAGCAACAACAAAAACAACTATATTTGTTCTGTCTGTCCAGGAACAGAGGCTGTCTTTCCACTTTTCTGTTGTCCTCTTTGATTTTCTTTTTCAAAGCACTGTACTATACTTTTCATTGTAGAAACTTCCTTGAGTGGATTCATTCCTAAGTATTTAATTTTTCTTGATGTTGTTTTAAAAGGTTCTGTCTCCTTAACTTTTCTCCGCCACAGAAGGACATACCTGTAAGCTAGCACCTGTAAACCAGAAAGAGTGCCATCACCAGACTGCAGATCTTCTGGTCCTTGATCCTGAACTTCTCAGCCTCGAGAAATACCTGAAATCAATTAGTATGATTTGTGAGCCACCTAATATTAGGCATTTTGTTAGCGTAGCTCAAACAGATGCATATACGTGGAGAGGCAAAAGACACAGGATGGCAAAGACAACACGGAAACAGAGGAAGTAAGTTGAAGAGTGGGCTTTCCCTGCCTGCTAGATGCACTATAAACCTATCAGTGCAGTGTAGTATTGGTGGGAGAGCGGCCAAATAAACCGGTGAACCTGAACTCAAAGCGCAAAAATAGATCTCATAAGCACAATCTACTGACCTTTGACAATGAGCCAAAGCAATACAAGGAATCAAGAATAATCTTTTACCTGGGCCTGCTGTGCCGTTCCTGCCTCCAGGGTGCTCTGAGATGACAAATGAGACTGGGTGTGGTGGTGTGTGCCTGTAAACCCAGCTCTTGGAAGGCTGTAAACAGGCGGATCACTATGAATTTGATCTAGTGTTGAGACCCTGAACACCCTGTAGACCCTTCCCCAAAATACAGCAACAACAACAAAAAATTTTCTTAGATATACTATGACAACCAGATATTCATATGCAAAAAAAATCTAGACATAGACCTGACACCCTTCAAAAAGTTTAATTCAAAATGGACCACAGACATACATGTGAAATGCAAAACCATAAAACTCTTAGAAGATAAGAGGATAAACTTCTTATCTTCTAAGCTTGCTCATGAGCAAGCTTGCTCATGAGCTTGCTAATGATATTTTGGGTAAAATGCCAATGGACTAATCCACGAAAGAAAAGAATTGATGGACCAAATTTTATAAAAAGATTTTTGAAAGCTAAAAATTAAAACTTTTGCTCTATGAAAGAGTGTCAAGAGAATGGGACGATGAGCTGTAGACTTGGAGAAGATATTTTGCAAAAGACATATTTATTGAATGATTTTGATCAAAATATACAAACAACTCCTAAAATTCAACACTAAGAAAATAAACTAAAAAAAAGAAAAGAAACTGATTTGTAAGTAGGCCAAATACCTTAACAGCTACCTCATCTAAGAACATATGTGATGGTAAATGAGTAGATGAAAAGATGTCCCATACAATACATCATCAGGAGGACTTCTTAACTAATACATGCTTGTTGAACACCAGACATTGTACTAGACACAGCAGGCTATGACAGTAAGACATAGTTATGATCTCCATTGTGATCATCAACCATGATATGTCAAATCGATTTAAGTATGAACCATCTAACAGTTTAGAAAAGCTCTGGGTATGTCTGTGGGTGACAACTTGTAGGCTATCAATACAGAAGGGAAGACACAACCTGGATATGAGTGGCACTAAGCAGCAGGCTTGTAGTAGGACAGATTAGGCTGCAATTAAATTTCAATTCTGCACTTATCCACTGTATGATCTTGAACAAATTAGAGCACTATAATTCATTCATAGAAAATTGAACAATATAATGAATTTGTAGTGTTTAATATGATTTCTGTGGCACAGCAAATGCCTTGTTAAATCATGCATATTACTATAAGCAATAAACTTGGCATTTATTCTTTGAATGAGGCACATAGGCTCCTCTGTTATAAAGCCAACATACTCAGAAGAAATATACTTGAAATATTATCATCATTGTTGAGCATCTTCTCTATATGAAGTTTTTCTGGAGCAGCTACTTAATATAAATTAGGTACCGAGAACCAAGGAAAAGGAAAGATGACCTCTGCAATGGGAACATAAATATACTAGGTCTGAGGAGAGGAGTCATGAAGGAAATCTTTGATTTTGGCTCTATCTACTCTTACCACATTTCAAAAGTAGTTTAATGATATTGGCAGACCCAAGGCTTTGGTATGGAATTGCAAGTTATTTTCTGCGCCTATAAAAGATTCATCTTCTCACTAGAGTTCCCTGTATCTTACTGGATTGGTCAATTTATATTCTTTTTTTTTTTTTTTTTTTTTTTTTTTTTTTTTTTGTGGAACTGGGGATTGAACTCAGGCCCTTGTGCTTGCCAGGAAAGTGTTTATTCTACTGAACCATCTCCCTGGCCCCTCAATTTATATTCTTTAAAAATATTTAATCTCCAAATTTTTCTAAAATAAGGACTCATTTATATATAAAAGCCACATCATAGACTAGGAAAATTGCTTATTTGTGTCACCTCTAAGATGCTAAGATATAATAAGTGATGGAGAAGAAGTTACAAAGCCCTGAGTTCCATCATTTTTCAGGTACCCTGTGGCTACAGTGAAGAAAAAGGCCATAACCACAGGTTTCTTAAAGAGTAATAGGACCCAGGAGATAGGGAGCACTGGAGTCTAGTTTAACGGACTTCATAGTTAGGGTGGGCCAGGCTTGGTTTAGGCCCTAGGACAGGAGCAACCAGGCACCAACCTCCCTTCCTTCCTGTCTTCAGGCACCAAGGGAATTGCCCGGGAAGTCAGTTGCAGTGACTGAGAAAACTTGGATGATGAACTGTAGGAGCCTTCCCGGATAGCACTGCTTCCCCTGTTAACACCCCATTGTGGCAAACTCTAAACAAACCAGAACTGACGGGAATCCAACACCTTCCCTTCTATAGCAAAAAATTTTCTTGCTTAACTCTTTTAGGAATCTCCATTTTTGGTGATTTAGAAATTCTTAACTTTGATCGGTGCATATCTTTTTTTTAATTTATCATTCTTTTACTGTATGTTTTTAATATGTAACTACTAATAACTACACTGATCTTGGGAAGCATATCTGTTTTAGACTGTGTATGTTCAAAATGAGTTTCTGGTTAAAAATTTTTATACCTATAGTAAGTTACCACACAGAAATGGTGGTAAACAATTAGCGTAAAAGAGATGCATAAACCTCATAAATACTAAGTAAAGGAAGTCAGCCCACAAAGTCAAGACATACTGAAATATGCTACTTTCATAGTGTTCAGGATCAATAGGGATTCTCCATGATAGTACTGGAAACCAGGAGGAGACAAACTAGAAGAGAAGCAGGAAAATCTCTGGGGATGCTCTGGAGACACCTGCAACAGTGCTCTATCCCTAGGGATTTGGCCAGCTGTGTCTTTACTTGTTTCAAGAAAATGTTTAATTTCTCTATTGATTGTTCAAGAGCATAATGTTTGTTTTGTACGTAATTTTACATTTTCTATAGTCATTCTTGTGACTGATGTGTACTATTATGCCTTTATAGTCAGAGGAGATGCATGCTTTTTTTTTTTTTCTTTAATTGTTGAGGAGCTGCAGATGTATCTCAGTGGCATAAATGCCTACCTGCCAAGCCCAAGATCTCAAGTTTGATCTCCGGTACTACTAAATAAATAAATAAATTTGCTGAGATTGTGGCTTAATAGATGGTCTGTTCTGGAGACTATTTCATTTGTTATTTAGAAGGAAGTGTATTCGTCAGTGGTTGAATGATTTGTTCTACAAATACCTGTTAGACCCATTGGATCTAACAGGTAGAGTGTAATTCGAATGTTCCTTTGTTGATCTTCTGCCTGGATGGTCTGTCCACTGACAAAAGTGGGCATTGAAGTCCCCAAGTACTGTGTTAGAGTGTATTTCTCCCTTTAGATATAGTAATACCTGATTTATGCATTTGGGTCCTCTTGTGCGGGGTACATATATATTTATGACTGTCGTATTCTATCACTGAACTGATCCTTTTATTATCATATGGTGCTTTGGTCTCTTTTCACAGTATTTGTCTCAAAATCCATTTTATCTGATATGGATATGATTACTCCTATTTTTGGTCTCTGTTTGTGTAGACAATCTTTTTCTGTCCCTTCACTTTCTACTTATGTTTATTCTTGTCAGGTGATTCTCTTAGAGGTAGTATACAGTTGAGGCTTGCTTTTTAAAAAAAAAAAATTAATTCAGCCAGGGCTGGCTAAGGAGCTCAGCAGATTAAAGCACCTGCAAGCAGCGTGGGGGCTGGGAGTTCGATCCTTGGGCCCGCCATGCCAGCCCCACCCCTGGGGCACACTGAGATGGCAATTGAGACTGGGCATGGTGGCGCGTGCCTGTAACCCCAGCTCTTGGGAGGCTGTAAACAGATGGATCACTACAAGTCTGATCTAGTAGTGAGACCGTCAACACCCTGTAGACCCTTCCTTAAAATACAAAAAAATAAATAAATAAATTATTAAAAATTAATTCCACCAACCTATATCTTTTATTTATATTTATTTAAAATTTTTTGTTCTTATGTTTTGAAACAAGGTTTCACTATGTGGTTCAGGCTGGCCTTGAACTCACTGTGTAGCTCAGGCTGGCCTCAAACTCCTGATAGTCTTCCCGCCTCAGGCTCCTGAGTGCAGGATTTACAGGCATGTGGCTCCAAGCCCAGCTCTGTGTTTATCTTTCAGTTGAAGATTTAATCTATTTGCATATAAGGTTGTTTTTGATGGATAAAAATGTCTGCCTGTCAGTTTGTTAATTATTATTGTTGTTTGGTATACCCTTCATTCCTCTCTTTTTTTGTTTTTAGTTATTGTAGTTTGCTGGTTTTTTGTAGTGAAAAGTTGAGATTTTCTGCTCTTTCTTATTTGTACATCTGCATTATCAGCGAGTTTATGGTTTTGCATGATTTCATGATGGTAGTTGTATTTTTGCTTCTACGTGTAAGATTCCCTTAAGCATTTCTTGTAAATCTGATTTAGTATTGATAAACTTTCAGAATTTTTTTTTCCTTAAGAAAGGTTATCTGTCTCCTCTTTCTAAAGGACAACTTTGCTCCAACATGTCATCTCATTCTCTCTATGCTGTGAAGTTTCTGCTCAGAAACCTGCCATTAGTCTGAGATTCTTTTCTTGACATCTTTCTCTTGCTGTTTTTAGAATTCTTTTATGCCTTTGCTTTCTGTCTGCTTCCATTTTGCAGTGGAAACGCTCTTTTTGGGTTGAGTGTAGTGGGGGGGTATCTGTGAAAGTCATTAATCTGGACGCTCACATTTCCTCTAAGACACAGAAAGCTCTTAGCTGTTATTTCTTTGAATGCTCTTTCTGTTCCTTGCTTCTTCTCATCCCCCTCTGGAAAGCTCATATTGCAAATATTTGTCCACTTAATAGCATTTGATGAGTCCTGTAGACATTTTTCACCCTTTTCCTCCCCCGCCTTACCATGAATGGTTTAATTCAAAAGACCTGTCTTCAAGTTCAAAAATTCTTTCTTCTGTTTCATCTAGTCTTTTTTTATTGTGGATATCATTTGTATTTTTTTTAAATTTTATTCATCAATTTCTTCAACTGCAAGATTTCTGTTTGGTTCTTTTTTTATTTATTTTTAATTTAGAGAATATTTTATTAGTTTCTGTAATCAAACCCACATAGGGAAGCCCTTACATATTTAATATAGTGCGTTACTCCTGTACAAATCGAAAAAAATTAGTTTGATGTTTGTAGACAAATATGGGCAATAATTTCTGTATAATGCCAACTCAACACGGAAATGTGGGATAACATTTTACAAAGTTGACAGTACAGTTAATATTTCCAAAAATTATATATATATATATATATATATATATATATATATATATATCTTTGTTGAATTTCTCATTCAGGTTATGAATTGCTTTCCTGATTTCACTGATTTTCTGTACTACCTTGCATAAGGTCACTATTCTTAATTCCTTTTCTCAGGCTTTTCGTGTTTTCTTTTTTAAGGGGATTTATTACTGGGGAATTATCAAATTTCCTTTGGTATATCATAATTTCTTGTTTTTGCATGTTTGCTGTGTTCCTAATTAGACATCTGAGTGTTTAATGAAATAGTTGCCTTTTTCAATTTTATGGAGGCTATTCTTTGTAAGGAGAGCATATTTTACATAAATGACTCTTAGGATGTTTATTGGCTATGGAGTGTTAGTTCTGAATCTGGCTAGACTCAGAATTGCTGTCACTGTGCATTTTTTTTTTTTTTCAATTTTAACTCACATGTAGTGTTTGCAGTGTGTTACTAGCCTGGTTTTTATGAGTATCTGTGACATGGTATCATGATGTAGTTTGACTGGGAGTAGATCACTCCCTGGCTGAACATAGCACCAGTAGGTGGTGTGGGCCATCGATGTGGAGTGGGCCTCCTGGGGGTAGAGCCACCATCAAGTTGACTGTCAGGCAGTGGACAACCTGACTGGGCTCTGAGGCCATCCGATAACATAGTGTACTCATTAGGAAGCACTACTCACTGACCAGCTGTGTGGTGGGCTCTCAGGCTCTCAGCAGGAACCAGGGGGTGACACTTGGATGGCTGTTGGGTGGCAGCAGGAGCACATCATGGTACAGGCTGCTTGGGTGTGCAGAGCACTGAGCAGGGAGCAGGACTGTTATGCACTTCACTGTTTGGCTGGGTGCAAGGCCACACGAGCCACTCACTCCACATCAGTTTTCTTCAGGGAAAGTTCACCTGTCTGTTGGGGAATGGGGCATTTGTGAGCTTGGGAGTTGGGTCTGGGCCTTTCTGCTAGGCCTAGGCTGTAAGTAGATGAGGTCAGGCTACTAAAGCCACTTGCGTGAACAGAGTGGAATGGCAGCGTGGCCTCAAGGATGGAGAGACAGCTAGCCCCAGGAAGCAATTCACTGGAGCAGTGAATCTACTTCTAAGAGGCTACTGAGACAGTGTTCCCATCAAGCCTCGGCTTGTAGGCCAGGGATGAGTCATCTGGGCTGCACTGATTTACTTCCATGCAGGAGGAACTCTGCTTGTATGCAGAGTCAGATAGCTACAACCAAGAGTGGACAGGAAGATGACACTGCTGTGGCCACTTTCACTAACCTAAATCTAGACTGCATGACCCCCTGTCACCTGCATTTGCCTGAACTTGCTCACAGTTACCCAGATGTATGTGTCCTGTTTTGGATCTACGCTGTCCTTCGCCTGGAGTAGGCTTTTGTCTTGGTTGCCTTTTCTTTTTCTTTTTGTTCAGTAATAGCTTCGTTGAGATGTAATTCACATACCATTAACCTCACCCCTTTGAAGTGTGCAGCCTAGTTCTTTTAAGTGTCTTTGCAGGCTTCTGTAGCTATCAGCATTCACTATTCCATGCCAGTCTTCCTGCTATGATGTGTACCTTTTCCAAGCCTCAGCAACATGGGCTGCTTTGTGGCCTGCACTGCCACACTTGTGTTTCATTTTTGGAACTCAGCTCCAATGTCAGCTCCTATAAGACAGCTCCTGTCTCCCTCACAGCTTCCCACTTCCAAAGGAGCTCACTGGCCCTCTTCATCCTCCTTGCCCCCAGGACATTCTCTGTCTGCTGGATGTATACCAGGTCTATACTTCATTTGTCCTCTTCTCTTTCCTCCTAGCCTCTGAGCATTTTGAAGGTAGGAGCCCTGACTTTATTCTTAATTATTCATAAAGTTAAGTGAGTTTAGTTTTTAAAACTTAGTAGCTCAGGTTACAGGTTTGGTGTAACCTAGTTGGGCTCTTACCATGTGGCAATGCAGTCATGTGACCTCTGTGTCCCTTGCTTTAGGGGACAGGGAGAGCTGTGGCAGTCTTCTGTGTAGGTCACAGCCATGGCAATGGGGACTTCTGGGAGTCTCCAGCTTTCTTTCTCCCCACAAGAAGAAGTCATGTGGACTTTGAACTGACCTGTTTGGAGAGAGACAAGGTGACTTGCTCTCCTGATCCTGGCAGTCTCTTGGGTATCTGAGCTCTCCCTGGGTCTCACTACTTTCCTGCTACTCTCTAGGATATCTTTGCAGTCACTCCTGTTGAAATATTGGTGTTTATTCTTTGTCAAAGTCCCTTTGAACTCCAAGTTCATAATTCTCCAAAACCCAAGAAATATAGTAAGAAGTAGATAAAGAGGATTAAATTTCTTGTATAAATGTCTTTTGTGTATATTGGTAAGAAGTGCTTATTTACCTTTGTTCCACATCTACCTAGTGCTCAAAGCTGAGGCGCAGTGGACTTGATCCTGTGCTCCATGTCCCTCATGCATCAAAAGGTAGACATAGGCAGCTGTTACTTTCTGAGCAGTGGTTTCCACATCCAGGATGGAGTTACAGAACACCAACAGAGCCTCTTCTGTTTGATGAACAATACATGAATCAATGTCTAATCAGATGAGCAGGATATTTGGCAATAGCTGCTGCTAAGGAAAAGTGAGTTTCTTGGCAAATTCATTATCAGCATTACAAAGCTAAGAGCTGCAGTCATTCTTAGATTGGAGAGGCCCTCCCTGTTGCCAAATGTCTTGTATATTTACATCTGCTATTGTTGCCCCGAGTTTTCCCGGGACTTTTTTACTGGCATCATCCTGAAGTGTTTGGTGAACAATAGTAGGCTGATCTATCACACAAAAGAGTCAACCTGGGGGATCTCTAGGGCTTGGCCAGGGAAGCACAGACAGCCTGGGCATGGCATTTCATTAGGGCAGGAAGGGGAAGTGGTGGCCTATGACCTCAGTGAGTTTTGCCATATCATCCACTTCTCTGTCTGTCTGTCTGTCTGTCTGTCTGTCTGTCTGTCTGTCTCTGTTCTCTCTGTCTCTGTTCTCTCTGTCTCTGTTCTCTCTGTCTGTCTCTCTATCTGTCTCTCTCTCCTTCTCTTTCTAAGTACAAAGCCCAGAACAGCACTACACAAGGAAGAAGAACAAACCATAGCTGCAAAAGATTTTATGTGTGGCCCAGAAACAACTTAAACTCTAACACCAGCTTCTATTAAAAATTTTAAAACATTCAAGCATTGATTGGCAGGAATAACTGATCTGGGGATGACGGTTACTGATATATTAGCTTTGCCTTTATCAAAGAGTCAGCCAATCACACTCATTGGCACCAGTTTCTCCAAGAAAGAGAAAGCACTCTGATGTTGCAGCAAGAGGGTTTGAAGCTAGACACACAGAACTTCCTGAATATCAGAACATGGACATGTTGAAAGAATTTTGTCAAGAAACAATCGTAGGGGGCCCTTGCTGAAGAAAGTAGGAAACTAAAATGATCATGCAGTTCCCTGGCAACCCTGAAGGTCTGGGCCCATGGCAATACTGTATTCATTCAATTATTTCTCTAATGAAGGACAGTGAAATAAGTGAAAATGTTGTGCATTATCATGCTTTTATTTTTATTCACAAGGCATATATAGGTGGATTTTGATTTTGATCATGACCTAATTCCAACATTTATTAAACACAACCTGTGAACAGTTTTCAGGAGTCAGTTCTCTGGCCATCATTTTTTTCGGGGGTTAGAATCTGGAGAAGAATCATACACATGAGTAAAATCTATGTACCAAATCATGATCAGTACTATAATCCCTTCAAAAGCTGTAGGATTATAGCTCAGTGGATTTAAGTACCTGCAAGCAGGCACAGGGACTGGGGGTTTGATCCCTGGGCCTGCCATGCCGGTCCCACCCCTGGGATATGCTGAGATGGCAACTGAGACTGGGCGTGGTGGTGCATACCTGCAATCCTAGCTCCTGGGAGACTGTAAACAGGCAAATTGCTACAAGTCCAATCTGGTAGTAAGACACTGAACACCCTGTAGACCCTTCCTTAAAATACAAAAAAAAAAAAAATAATAAAAAAAAAAAGATAAAAAAAAGCTGTAGGATTTTAGTAGGCAGATGGATTAACCCAATTTGAGGATTTAGGATAATTTTGTGAGGAAAAAGAATCCTAAACTGGGTCCTATACAATGGACTAAACTTAAAGAAATGGAGATTGGGGATAGTAGGGAGACAGTAGCCCAAACATACATTTGGAAACAGAAGTGAAAGCAAAGGCAACAACTGTAGAGTGTCTAGGATGTAGGATCAGCAGCCAGAGACTCCTGTTGCACGGAAGCCATGACAGTTCATGCATTAGTTCATATTTTCTAAGAAACAAACAAAGATGGGCAGACATTCAACAGTTGTGTTGAGAGAAATATCTGTGAAGGACAAGTGGGATAAAGCAGGAGCAGCCTCACAATGGGACGCAAGCAGAACACCTGTCAGAGGAGCAAGGGAAGGCAGGCCCTGTGGGTAGGAGGCATTTCAGGCTGTTTCAGCATCCTGGACAGTGTTAGCCAAGCTGGAGAGGAATCCTTGGTGAAGCTGTTTACTGGAGGAGTTCTGCATCCATGAAAGGGGCCTGGTCTAGGCTCCCAGCTGTACCCCATAGATGACAAGGAGCAGCCTGCAGGGAGCTGCAGACTCAACATCATCTGGCAGTAGCCCAGGAGGTAGGCCAGGAGGAGCTGCAACTGGAGCTGTCAGAGTAGTCAGGTTCCTGGCCCGGCCAGATCCCTGTTGTCCATCATTTATCCGGATTGTATAGAAACAGCTTCGGGCTGGGGAGATAGCCCAGTAAAATAAGTGATTGCCTAGCGAGTGCAAGGTCCTGAGTTCAATCCCTGGTACTGAAAAAGAAAGAAAGAAACAGCTTCTACTAGGCTCCCACTGCAGATGACCTTCCCTGCAGTGTTTGGTAGAAAATAAACACTGTTTCCTGAAAGAAACTCCCTCTTCTGGCTTGCTAAAAATTTTTGTTTTCTCTTCCTTTTAAAATTATGAATTCTTCAAAGATAAGGTGGCTGAGTGTGCTTATAGATGTTTCTGCATCTTCTAATCTATTCCATTGATCCTCATGTCTATTTTGTTGCCAATACCAATCTGATTTTATCACAGTAGACTTGTAGTATAATTTCAAGTCAGGAATTGTAATGCCTCCTGCCTTGTCTTTATTGCCCAGAATTGCCTTTGCTATTCTAGGTCTTTTCTGGTTCCAAATAAATTTTAGGAATGATTTCTCCAGGTCTGTGAGGTATGTCGATGGTAGTCTGATAGGAATTGCATTAAATCTGTACAGCAATTTTGGGAGTATGGCCATCTTCACAATGTTGGTTCTTCCTATCCAGGAGCAGGGAATATCTTTTCATTTTCTGAAATCCTTTATGAGCTCTTTTTTGCAGAGTACTATAATTTTCATTGAATAGATCGTTGACTTCTTTAGTTAGATTAATTCCAAGGTATTTCATTTTCCTCAGTGCTGTTGTAAAAGGTATTATTTCTCTAATTTTCCTCTCAGTGTGCTTGTTATCTGTGTAGAGGAATGCTACTGACTTTTGAGTATTGACTTTGTATCCTGCTATGCTACTGAATTTCTGTATTAATTCTAGTAGCTTCTTGGTGGAGTTTTTGGGTCTTCCAAGTAAAGCATCATGTCATCTGCAAATAATGATAGTTTAACTTCTTTGACTGACCTTGTCAGTTACAAAAGTTACATTTCTTGTTATATAGATCTTGCTTTATTTTGGTCTTAACCATCCAGCAGAAAAGTATAATAATGAGGTATGAAGAGCAAAGCCGTATTAATATGCTGAACTGTAAAGGGCTCAAGTCAACAACTTCTGACATTGCCAGTCCTATTACTAACCCACTACTATTATGGACTACTGGGCTATATTGGATTACTTTGCTGAATTCATGCACCTACAATATTTAAATGACAATGGAGTACCTATCTCTGACAAAGCCAAACAAAAAGGGGATACAAATGAAGGACCATTTTGTATCTGTATATACAAAATAGTTAGGATAGATATACAGCTACTTTCTCTTAATTCAATGAGCAGAAAGATTTGTACTAATAGTATTTGGACAGATATCATGTCTACATCTTGTATTATGAATAACCACTATGAAGACAACAATATGCAATATGTTGATTAATGAAACTATCCTACTAATTGATTTTGAAACTGTCTCATTGGTATTTGTTTCTCAATAAAATTAATAATAAATAAATAAATGATTAAAAATTTTAAAAATAAAAAGATAAAAAATATGAATTCTTTCTTCTTTCTAGTGTTGATATTATATGGTTTTCTACCTCTTGTCTATTAAGATGGTTATTTGTGATTAGAAATTCTCCAATGTAAATTCCACTGAGATATTCCAGAAATCAATGTAAAGTTCAGAATGTATTTTTTAAAATTTACTTCTGTCTTTGCTGTCTAATATGTTTAAGATTTTTGCATGTAGTCATAAATGTGATTGGGCTGCAAATTTTGTTTGTTGCCATATATTTATCTGATTTTTGAATCAAGGACATTCTGGATTCAGAATATTTAGAAAATAGTCTTTTGTTCTCTCTGGAAAATATTAAGCATATTTGGAAGAATGTTTTGTTTTTGAATATTGGTAGAACTCATCTATAAAATTACTTGAACATACAGCCATCCCATTGATCTACATGTCTGACTCATTCATTCATTCATTCATTCATTCATTCATTCAGAAACAGGGTCTTGCTAAGTCACTAAGTTGCAAAGTAGAATTTGAATTCACAGTGCTTATGCCTCAGTTTCCCAGAGCTCTGGGATTGCAGGAATGTAATTGCTCACATTTTTTTTTCCTGAGATAGGGTATCTCTGTGTAGTTCAGGATGACTGTGAATTCTCTATGTAGCCCAGGCTGTCTGAAAACTCATGGCAGTCTTCCTGCCTCAGCTTCCAAAGTGCTGGAATTACAGGAATGTGCCACTATGCCTGGCTTCAAGTTCTTTGTGATTATAGAAGAACCTTAGTAATGTTTTTAAGTAAATTCTTTTTTGGCAAATGTATATATTTCAACCAATTTCAAATATGTTTTTAAGTTATTAATCTTTTCTTAATTTATTTTTTGCTATATCTCTAGATATATTTCTTTGTATTATAAATTTTGTATATGTACACTTTATTATTTGTTAGTCATACAGTCTGAAGCAAGTTTTCTATTTTATCTTCTTTAATCTTTTGTTCCTTGTTTCTGCTTAACTTCTTAAGTTACCATTTATTTTTATTCTCTTGTGATTTACTCTCTCATTTTCTCTAGATTTTTAAGTGGAGTTTTTAATTTTTAGCCTTTTTTGCTTTTCTACCATAAACATTAAACCTCTACATTTCCTTGCTACACTCCTAATTTTGGATTCCTAGTATTTTGTAGTCACTCATATATAGTAATTTAAAATTTTCTTTGTGGTTTAAGAATAATTAATTTTTAAATTATAAAAAATGCATACATTTCTCATGTACAACATATTGTTTTGAAATATTGTACACATTGTAAAATTGCTAAACTCAGCAAATGGATTACTTTATCCACTTACTGTTTTAGTGCTGAGATTTCTGTAACTCTTTAATGTGTGAGTTATTTAAATCTTTTAAAATTACTAATGCCAGGTGTGGTGGTGCATGCCTATAATTCCAGTACTTGGGAGGCAGAGGCAGAAAGATCATCATGAATTTGAGGTCAGTCTAGGCTACATAATGAGTTTAAGCCAGTCTGAATTACATAGTGAGACCTTTTTTTTAAAAAAAATACTAATTATTCTGGGGTTTTAAATATTTATTTTGTTATTCTCAACTTAGAAAAGATCTTGATCTGTATATTTTTACTGACACTTGCTTTATAGTGTATTATATAGCCTATTTTAGTTCATGTTCCATGTGTGGAACTATTGGCTGATAGTTAAGTGAAATATTCTATGGATGTTTATAAAATCAAATCTAATCCAAAAAAAAAAAAAAAAAAGACAGGAATTTTTAAAGTTTTTTGTCCTACATATGGGTGCATATTTTTTTTTCATTTTATGTATTTGGTACAGGGTCTCACTATGCAGCTTGGACTCGTAGTGATCCTCCTGTTTTCAGCCTCCGCACTGCTGGGATTACACACATGTGTCACCATGGCCAGACTCGGTCACAGGCTCAGTGTTGCCTGGGGGCAGGACCAGCACAGCATGTGGGACTGGGGATCGAACCCTGGTCTTTGTGCTTACCAATGAAGGTGCATAGTCTGCTGAGCATGGAAGAGTACCAGAAAAGGGCTAGGGGCCAGGTAAGATCACATAGTTACATCTGACCTGCCCATACACACAAATTATTGTATTTCACTAATCCCTAGGTCATTCCTGAGTCAATCAAGTTACCAAGGGTAAGCATCCCACTTCAGATCCTTCAGCATAGATAGGCTGCTCACATGGTCTATGGTCCATCCGCCTTCTTTTCATGAATGGGCCCTTCACATTTATGTGTCAGTACCCCTGTGTAAAAGTTCAAGCTGAAATCAGATCCTGAAATGGCATACCTAGACCAGGGAAGTAGATGCCAGGCAATGGCTCATCCTCAGGAAGACCTGGAGGAGGAACCAAGATCCTCAGTATAATTTTTTATACCAGTATCACTTCTTAGGTGTTTACTATTTTCCATTTAATGTTCTAACTTCCTTATATAATTAGCCCATTTGATCCACACAACTACTGCCTGAAGGATATTCAGTCATTGCCACCATGTTAGTGATGAGTTTACTTATGCAGTCTCAGCTACATAGCCTAATGAAGCCATAATGTTGCTTAATTTTCTGGCAAACCTCAGAGTGATGAGGACATTTAAAGTCACAGAAATGTTAAGAATTAGAGCTACAAAGAATCTCAGATATAATCTAGTTCTCATCTTCCCTTTAAAGCACAACAGATAGAGGCCTTGAGTTGCTCACCAGTATTTTTATGTGTGAATCTCATACAATTTGCTTAAAGTGCAAAGCCTGATATCTATAAAGTTGGGCTCTGAAAATTATTGCAAAATGTAGAAATAATCTGTGGTTTCTAATTACTGGACCTTAAGTTTTTAAGGACAAGGAATCTTTTAAAAAACAAACACAATTTAGTGGCTTCCTCCACTGCTGCCTTTCTCCAACCGGTGGGAACGTCTTCCTGCTCTTGTCTGTCTTGGGCCCGCAGTCTTTTAGAAACCAAATGCCATGCCTAAAATTAAGTTGTAGAGTTCTTTTATTTTTCTTTTGTATTTTAGGGAAGGGTCTTCAGGGTGTTCAGGGTCTCACTCTTAGATTGGGCTCATAGTGATCTGCCTGTTTATAGCCTCCCAAGAGCTGAGATTACCACGCCCAGTTTCCATTGCCATCTCAGTGTGTCCTGGGAGTGCGGCTGGCACAGCATGCCCAGGGATTGAACCCCCGGCCTCTGCGCCTTCTAGTTGCAAAGTTCTGATGGAGAGATATTTGAAGTTGATGTTGAAATTGCCAAACAATATGTGACAATCGAGACCATGTTGGAAGATTTGTGAATGGATGATGAAGGAGATGATGACCCAGTTCCTCTACCAAATGTTAATATGGGGAGATGGCTCAGTGACATAAGCACTTCCCTGGCAAGCACAAGGGCCTCAATCCCTGGCTCTGCCAAAAAAAGCAATAACAAAAAGGTCATTCAGTGGTGTACCCTCCACAAGGATGACCCTCCTCCTCCTGAGGATAAGAACACAGAAAAGTGAACAGATGACATCTCTGCTGGGACCAAGAATTCCTGAAAGTTGACCAAGGAACCCTTTCTGAACTTATGCTGGCAGCAAACTACCTAGACATCATAGGTTTGCTTGATGTTACATGCAAGACTGTTGCCAATATGGTCTAGGAGAAAACTCCAGGGAAGATTCACAAGTCTTGTACTATCAAAAATGACTTTACTGAAGATGGGGAAGCCCAGGCATGCAAGGAGAAACAGTGATGTGAAGAGAAGTGAAATATTGTGCCTGACACTGTAACACTATAAGGATTTTTCCTAATACTAGTTGCACCACTCTGTTTACAATTGTTAATGTTAGACAAACAATAGACAAATGAAATAGCAAAAACAATTGTATGAGCATAATATTGTCCTCATTGAATGTGTAGTTTGAGTTACAGATTCCAAACCAATGGCTGAATTTCTTCTAGTCTGAGCAAAAGCTGCTGGTTTTCTTTACTCTGAATAAAACTGAACTGAGGGTTCTCTGTATAACGGTGACATTTTGAGTTTTTCCTCTTTTTTATAAAGTGATTTCTGCATAGGTTGTTGTCCAGCTAACTTTACTGAGCTTTTCAAAGTTGGCATTATAAATAAAACAACATACAAAAGTTTTCTGCAATAGAATTAACAAAATACTATCCTTATCCAGAAGTTGGAAACTAGAAAAAGGATAGTTGAAGTAACTGTTCCAAGTGGGGTTGTTTAGAATGTCTTCCAATCTCCTAGAGTCAAGCAGTATCACTGGTGTAGATTCGCCTATATGTAGCAGGACTCCCTTAGTTGGACCTGAAGACTTGTTTGATTTGTTTTTAAATTTTAATCTCAGCTTTGAATATGTTGCCTAGAGATGCAGTAACTACTGAGATTGTGGTTTGAGGGAGAAATGTAACTAGACAGTTTGTTAGCTTTTCAATTAAAGACAACACTTAATTCATGGGGAAAAAACCACAAATTAAAGTTTATTATTATCTACTGTTGAGTTGTCACTTTCACATACACCCTCTAGAAGACCTGTGTTACGAAAGAGGAAGAAGAATAAACTTGGATGTCACAAAGCATGGCTTAACCTTGCCTAGTTCCCTTATTTTCTCAATTATTGCATAGTAAAATACAACCACTGTCTTGCAATTTTTAAAACATTAATGAATGTTCCTCACAGTAGAAAAATTTGGAAACCATTATATATATATATATATATATATATATATATATATATATATATGAGATGCTAACCTCTCTAGAACCTTCATGCATGCTCCAGAAGGAATCAGCACACTAGACAAATCAAAGCCATCATCAAACCTGCATCCTGCCTGTTGCATTCAATCACAGGGCTGAAGGTGAGCCTATGGACAGGTATCTCAGTGGCACTAACAGAAGCATGGCCAAATGGCATCAGGTTCTCCATGAGAATTGCATTTATGAAGTCAACTCAGATTGCTTTCCTTTAAGGAAACCACATTTTTATCAGCATTTGACATCAGGGCTTTTTCCTACTCCTTGTCTCTTTTCCTTGTCTTTGTGGATTTATAGCTCATTTGACCATATCCTTGACTTGATCCTATATTAAGAATAAGCAAGGTAAGTTCATGAAGAGGAAAAATAACAAAGGAGGGACTTTCCTACAAGATCTTTGAAAAAGCAACATTTGCATAAGCCATATATAACCAGAAACTTTGTTTTATGTTTTTCCTTTCCAAATGCTTTGTTGCACACCCTCGCAGTCCCTTACCCCAGCCCCAACTAGTCAGAAAACAAAAGCTTCACAGTGTTCCGTGGAACCTTCTTGGCTGAGCCTCATTGTCATGCCTAAATGACTACATTTGCTTTCTGATTTCTCCTGTTTCCATTTCTCTCCACTCCTTTTTTAAAAAAAATAATTTTATTGAGAAACAAATAGCAATGAGACAGTTTCAAAATCAATTAGTAGGACAGTTTTATTAATTAATACATTGCATATTGTTGTCTTTGTAGTGGTTATTCATAGTACAAGATGCAGACATGATATCCTATCCAAACACTGTTAGTACAAATCTTTCTTCCCATTGAATTAAGAGAAAGTAGCTGTATATCTATCCTAACTATTTTGTATACACAGATACAAAATGGTTCTTCATTTGCATACCCTTTTTGTTTAGTTTTGTCAGAGATGGGTATTCCATTACCATTTAAATATTGTAGGTGTGTGAATTCAGCAAAAATATTCCAATATAGTCCAGTATTCCATAATAGTAATGGATTATCAATAGGACTGGCTATATCAGAAGTTGTTGACTTGAGCCTTTTACAGTTTAGCATATTAGTATGGCTCTACTTTTTACACTTCACTTTTATACTTTTCTGCTGGATGGTTAAGACCAAGGTAAAGCAAGACCTATACAACAAGAAATGTAACTTTTGTATCTGACAAGGTCAGTCAAATCCCCTCAGGATTTACCCTGAAACCCTGCACCCCAGTTTGTAGATCCTTTGTCAGTATCAGCCATGAGGATGAATCATGGCCATTGCTTGACCAATTTGCTCTCTGTGAAAGCCTGAGACAATGTTTTCTCTCTGTGTGACTCTCCTTAGGCACACTCTACATCATTGATCACTTCTCCTCTGTGGCCCCATAATCTCCTTGATCAGTAAATTTGGGACACCACTGAGTTGCAGGATGTTACAGTACAGGTTTTCCTATGTCCTGAGTCCTCACAGACCTCGAAAGGCTAGGGTTAAAATATTGGCTGTCCTTGCAGCCCTTCTTTCTCTCCCCTCTTATGCCCTCAGTTATGTTAAGCTTTCCAGAATGCTGTTGAGGCCCTGGACTTGTCTTGCTCAAGTGTTTCCAGGAACTATAGCATAAACTTCACATACTTTAGTCTGGAATTTAAAGCTATTCTGTCATTTTTATTCTGGGCTTTCTACTAAACCAATGTCTGATATTTCTGACTTCAAGGACTTTTCCCAGATTGGTGATTCTTTCCATTGTTTTCACTTAAACCTAATCTAGTATCTAATTTTGCCTCTGAATTCTGCCATGCTTTGGCTGGCAAGTAGTCCTGGCGATAGTGCACCCTGCCTTGGCCCTGATGTACAGGGGGACTCAGGCCCTGATGTACAGATGTTTGCTTTCCGCCACACTGCAGAAACTCTCAGGACAATAACTTTGCCCTTGTGTGTCCACAGTCATGATAACATTTCTTGCAAATTGTAAATTTTTAGTGATTTTTTAGTGTTTAATTGAAAGCCACTATCCCACGCCTTATGCCTCTCTTCTAAACAAACAAATAAAACAAACATGTTTATATCATTTATCATTTAACTATTGTTTGGTTAACCTGTTTTCATCCTGATGAAGGGTCCATTTTTGGGAATTCTGAGATTAAGAGCCACAGTCTGTTCTCTCCAGATAACTTTCAAGGGTGATTTTATTCTAAATTAAGGAATAGTGACATATTTTTCACTGCCCACTTTGACATAACTGTTTGAAATCAAATCTATTCTGAGCTGATTTTCATTTCCTATTCTGTTTACTGTTAGACGAACAGCTGATTTTATACGGCTTTCTTGGACTGATCAGGTTTTTGTTACTGGGCAAGATACCTGACCACTGCTACTTAAAGGGGTTTATTTGGCTCATGGTTGCAGAGGATTCAGTCCATGCATGGTCAGCTTGGTTCCAAAGCAGAAGCATCATGGTGGAACGCTATGGCAGGGGAAAACTTCCCACCTTATGGTAGCCAATCAATAAAGATCAAGGGAAGAGCAAATATGGAAGAGGCCAGGGACCAGATGTAGTCTTCCAGGTCACACCAGTGACATACCTAGAAACACCCAGAGTGTGCTTTAGACAATCAAATTGGCAACCAAGATTAATGATCACATTCCCCCTATGTATTAAATACTTGTAGGGATTGACCTTTGGGAACAAAGCGTTACAGCAAGAGAAGAACTCAAGTTAAAGACCTCTTGCTCATAGCTCTCATGCAGTTCATTCCTCCCAATAAGTCCCAGCCCAGCTCCTCTGTATAGAGCTTCTTATCTAAAGCTAAAGGCCTGGGGGCCTGCCCCTTAAAAAAAATAAATCAAGCTAAAGGCCTTCTCTAAGCCAGGGTGACAAGTCATATCAAAATTGCAACTATAAAAATAATGTTAAACACAATATAAAAGGATCTAAAAAGTGCTAAAAGAGCTAGGAAAAGACATTCTTTAAATAATCACATTTATTAACCAGATCCTTTTTTTCTGTTTGTTCAAATCCTTATGAAAACCCTAACTTGTTATCCTGATTGTGTGATTTTTGTCTTGGAAATTCACCCACTGTCCCTCTGGACAGTGTACCCTGATGTAAAGAAACTCTTGTCTTTCTACATTCCTTGTCTATTGGTAAATTCCTTTTACCACCTGTCAGTGGTAAAACATACTCTCAGTGCAGATGCTGTGTAGCTGTATGGATTTAGAGCAATTATTTAATGTATTGGAATCTCAGGTTCCTAAAATATCAGTCAAGAGTTAAATTCTGTGAGAAATGCAACAGGCCTAACCCTAACCCCTAAAATTGACATAAAATGGATAAAAATATGGATAATTGCAGAAGTCCTGAAACCTCTCAAAATTCCCCAAAAGCTTAATTTTCATGTTTGTCCTTGTACTGGTTTTCTTATAAATATTTTTTTCTGCCAAATACTTTGTTCCAATTTGCCAGAAGGACAAAACACAGCTAGGCTTTCACGACTACTTTTCCCACCTAGCCCCTTCTCCTCCAGAGTCACTGAGTGCTAGCCTGGGCACACATGGACATTTTCAGGAGGTCCACGCAATGCTGAGGAATCATATTACCAACATCTATATTAGTCTTCCACATCTTGCCTCCACCAAATACCTCAGCTCTCACATATATAGTTCTCCTCTCTCTACTTTTTAATTTTTTATTTTATGAAAAAATAAATCTTCATAAGCAAATAATAGAATAACATCTCATTACATTGTAAATCATTATTTAAACTACTTACTACAAGTCCCTCTATTTTCATACTTCTCTTGCTTTTCCTTTTCAAACCCTCTCAGAAGCAACCTAACAGCACCACACTTTCTTACATAGAGCACCTTAATTACATTTTACTGCTGCTTGAGTTTTGACCACCTATAGGGCCTTACCTTCTCTCTGAGGCTTATCAAGAAAAGTTGGTTTTCTTTCAAAAAATGACTTGGATGCCAACCAGGAGAAATGGATGGCAACTAAGGTAACATTCTGTTTTAGAAAATTTTCCCACTATTTTCATTATCATGACTTCTATCACCATTAAAGCAATTGGCACTGGATATAGTGCTGCCAGATCTCCTTTGTGGACCAAGCTTTATACAGGGTAAAAGGCAATTCCAAATTTCTTGGGTGACATAGAGAAATATATAGGTAACTCATAAAATTTTGAGAGCTCACTAGGTCAGACAGAACCGATCAGGCCAAATGTATGTAAAGATCTTGTTCTTTATCTGAATAGCTTCTCTAGTCCATCTCAAAGATTGGAGGAGTTTTGCTGAGGGCAGATTTTCACCCTGTCTGTTTGTTCATGGGTCATTAGAACGGAAGAAAGAACCAAATTGCCAAGTCAAGGGAAAAAAATTTAGAACTTTTGAGAAAAGGGGAAGTGAAGAGACAATTAGCTCGCAGAGAACAGGAAAGTTGGGGGAGAACACAGCTATCTGCAGAATTATTTTGTTAATTTTTCAGAGTGGTTAGCTATGAAGCCTCTTCATTACTCCACCTGTTCCTCAGTAGGTCATCATGGATCTGGGTCTGCTTTAGGCCTGTGTTGAAGAATAGAGCCAGGCCTCAAGGATGCTAATAATTATACAGGAAGTATGTGGCAATTGGGTCGCAGATTTTTCATATCAGAGTTAACAATACAACTAGGTTTTAATTTAGTGACATATTTCTGCAGGAAACAGCCATAGTGTATCCCAGTCCAGCTGATCTATGATGAACATTTCCAGAAGAATGGATAATTCTATGCTCCTTTGGTGTGTAGAGATGTGCATCATACCGTTGCTCCACTGTCCGAGTGGTTGAGATTGTAAAGACAGCACCAGTAATGAATTTAAGGAACCAAGTTTAGGAAGGAAGACACTTTATCTGAAAAGAAGGAAAGTTAGAAGATAAAAGCTGTCCTGTGCCAGAGCAAGGGGCATCATTAAGACAAATTCTCATGGGCCTTTGCCCTCAGCTTCCTTCTATTATATTTTGAGGAACTCTCCCCCCACCCACCCAGGTTGACACCTGGAACTTGTCACAACCTGATTGGCTCTCTGGACTGTCCTAGATGAATCCCAGGCCCAAGACCCTAACCTGGGCACCACTGTCTATGTGCACATTCCTTTGCTGTACTTTGTGTGTTTATACCCTGCCCACTTGTCCTTGTCTGGAGCTGGATTTAGAGGTTGATGAGCCTTGCACATAAGAAAACTTAAATAGAGATTAAGGAGAGGTGTGTTATCTACTACAGTAAATATATATATATATATAGAGAGAGAGAGAGAGAGAGAGAGAGTTTTAAGTGGCCACTCTTCATTTCTTTAGCATTCTATTATAAGCAGTAAGGGGCTACTAACTCTGAGGAACTTGGCTTTCTCCATGCTCTACTTATCCTACTCTCTTTCTCTCACACACACTCTCTTCTTCTCTTTCTCTCTATATATATCTCTCTTAATTGCTCCTTCTAGAAAATATTAATTCTTTCTGAGCACGATTTGCCAGAAATCCTAATGAGGACCTATTCTATTATTTTCCTGTCTACAGAAAGATCTCCTACACATTTTAAAAAGGGAATAAAAAACAGTAGAGCAAACAAACAGAAGCATTAGAAATGGTACAGAATTTCACTAAACAAGCAAAATAATAGGAATTCAACAGTGGTTGTTATTGCATATTGTTGTTTTCAAATTAGTTGTCCAGATTACCAGATATAGGCATTTAAAATTGGTCAAAAAATTTAAAAAATCAAAAGGGAGAGAGAAAAAATTAAGCCTTAACTGCTCCTTTCAATAGAGCTGCAGTAATTAGCAATATAATTATCCAAGCTATCCTATGTATTTCTTTCATAAAAATTAATGCTCTGGGTACCAGGTGACTGATTTCATTTCATGTAGAGAACAATTGTGTGAGGAAGACAATGGCATCCCCATTTCATAAGTAATTCTGCAGTTGTTAGAGGTAATGGCTCACCTGGGTCACACCATGAAGACAGAAACAGAGTCCGCATGGTGTCTCATTCCACACCCCATGCCTTTGCCCCTCACCACAGTGCAGGTAGGTAAGAGATCTGGGAGAAGGGAAGGGGTTGGCTCTAGTATGAGTCAAGGGATCTGTTTTAACTTTTCCTTATAACATCAAAGCAATGTTACCTGCAGCTAGCCATACACTGTTGTCTCTAAATTGACAATATAATGCTCCTAAAAAGGAATTGACTTCAGAAACTCTGGGTGAGTCTAATAAGAAGAGACAGCAGGACTCAAACTTAAAACCTAGTACAGGGCACTAGCCTCTTCTCTCTTTTTGTTTGATGCTCATGAGTGCTACACATGGAAGTTGAGTTTTAGGGTAGCTGGAGAAGATGAGAAGGCCAAGGTAGTTATAAAGGCTAACCTTTATTTACAGAAGGGGAGTGCAGTGCAGATAGGACTTTTCTAACTTGAACAAGACACCATTATTTCCTTAAGTTGGAAGCAAGGATAACACCAACTTCATAAAGCTTCTGTGAGAGTGTACCCCAAAGTATACAAAAGACTGAGGAGGTAAATTTTGATTTTCAAGAAAAGTGTATCTGTTTACATGTGTATCAAATTTTCACTGTATTTAGAAGTATTATCATGTACCATATTGAACTGAAATGGGGAAGAAGAGACAGGCAAAAGCAAAATCAGACATATTTATATTTCATAGTGCTCTCCTCCTTTATCCCCAAGATCTTGTTTTTCTACAGAAAATATAACAAAAGATTGAGCTATATAAACAACTGTGGGCCAGGGATGGGAGTGATAAGGAGCAAAATGGGAGTGGAGGAGGTGACTGATCTCTTAGACATTCTTCCAGATCCGCTGAAGGGCATACACTTTCTCTGTGATGTAGGAGACACCACTATGCAAAACTCTTTGTGGAAGGATTTGAAGTCATTTTCCAGTGATTCTTTAGGATCTCCAGAATTTTCTTTCACAAAGTGTTCCTCAGTATGGATCATCCACTCTTAAAGAAAAGCAAGCAATTATCAGATAAACTGTGGAGGTTAAACAATGGGCAAAATTAAAGCGTTAGTAGTCAAGGGAAATATTCACTAATGGTGAGAAGAGGTGCAAGGACATTCTCTAAGCTGGATGCTCTGGATATAGGATATTTTTAGGAAGGTGGGAAGAGGACTGGAGTAGCAGTACAGTCCCATCAGAGGTGGCATTAAAATGCCAGCGGACTGAGTAAGTCTGCATGGTTGGGGTTCTGCATCTCTAAGCAGCTGCCAGTGATGCTCACACTGCTGGTCACAGATGTCATTTGGGCAGATGTCTGCATGGCCACTTATACCTCTAGGCCTGAGGAGGCTGATAGGGGAGACTCAGGAATGTGAAAACTGACATCTTCAAATGGAATGTCAAATCAGAGAAAATCAAAGCTCATGAAAGGAACAGAATTAGGGCCAAATGTCTAACTCTGACAGGATGCAATTTAAGGAGATGGTGTCAAATTTAGTCTCATGAAATAAATGACAGTTTTGTGTGTGGGAAACCATATCATTCTTGGAAAGGAGGGGGAGAAGCCAATTTGGTGCACCTCCCCTTGGCACCTTTCAAAGTCTGAGACTCTGGTCTCACAATGAGCTGTCAGGGCAAACCACAGCTGTGCAGCTGCAAATGTGCTTGCCAAAATAGAGATGAAAATGTTTCTGAAAACAGAATCTAACAACAGATACCCTCCTCTGAGGTTGGCATCGTATCTTCCTGTGTATCTTGGGCGTAGCTTTTACCCAAGTAGAATTTAAACACTGGAAACCAAATGTGATAAACAGAACCAGTTTGCAGAAGAGTAAAAGAAAACCACTAAGAACCAAAACCACATTTGCCCCAGGAGTCGTTCATTCACCAGCCAACAGCTAGTAGGAATGAGTAAAAGGATGGTGAGAGGTAGCTGCATGGCTTAAAAATAGATCAGTACCTAGTACTTTAAGGTTCATTTTTACCTGGTGCCTTTTCTAGAAACATACTCTATATCTTGTGCTCCACCCTTCTTCAGTGCCATGGCACAATGGTTCATTGGGCAAAAAAAAAAAAAAAAAAAAAGAAAAAAAAGAAAACTTCACACGGCTAGAAGAGAAGGGCATCTGGAGCTTGTAAGAGTAAGAGTAAGGTTTTCTGAGTTATAGAATCACGATACCCTGATCCAGGATACCTGGATCCAGATGCTTACAAACCCGTCTCGTCATTTGTTCAACAATGTCACTCTAGCTGTTACAACTCTCTGTGCCTTATGTCATGGGGATATTAATAGTTCCTACTCTCACAGGCTTGTGGGAAACATTTAATGATTTAACTGAAATTAATATTTGAGAAGAATTTACTACTAACTCTCACTAGCTCAAGGTATGCAGGAAAGTTGTTTAATTAGTTCTATGACCAAGAGTATTTGAGCATGATGTCTACTGAGATTCTCTCCAGGCTTAAAATTCTATGATGTAATGAACAAAGGTCACTGGGGTCAATAAAACAGAGTTGTCCTAGGGCAGCTGAGCAACTAGGACATAGAAAATAGATGCTCTGTTTCCATCAGATGCTTCCAGAGCACCTGATGGAATGATGGGGACACATGTGGATGGGGCCAACCTTCCTTTCCAACTTCTATTCAACAGAAACTCAATAAGCCATGTGCTCCAGACCCTTTTCATGGCCTCCCCACTGTGAGCTGAGGGCCATACCAGTGTGCCATGACTTACTTCATTCTCTCCTCTGCACTGCCTTCCTTTCTGATTCTCTTCATCATCAACCTCAACACCAAAGCAACCCACACTCCTTCATAAGATTGTTCCATGGTCACCAAGCCCAGTGATCTTTTTTTTTTTTTCACCAATGGAAAATCCACTAGCCATTTATCATACTCTACATTGTAAGTTCCTAAATTTATTTTCTTTGTTCTGTATTTCTGTCTTAATTTCTCAATAAGATAGTAATCTCCCTGAAGCTAGAGATAAACTCTTCTTGTTTCAATCAAGCTTGGTATTGTTGTGATACAAAACAGTTCAAGAAACAACAATTCATTCATTCATTGTACAAATCAGTGAATTAATGTGACAATTTGCTTAATATGTAATAAACTTAATGCTAATATCTTTCCATCCAGTATCTCTTCCTGTCCCCCCAAGACATCTAAAAAATATTGGGCCAATCTGTTTCTATCTAGTAGCAGTTAAAATAAGTGATTCCTGTGGCCAGAAAACAGATCTGGGTAGATTGTGCCAGAAAAGACTTTCACTCAGTGAGTGGGAACGTAAAAGAAATATTTGCATTTTGTGGGTTTCCTGTCATAAAAATAGAGAGGCCAATTCCAAAAAGGGACCCTTTTCCTACTAGGACCCTATCTGCAGAATTAAAGAAAAGGTAATAGAATAAAAAGCACTTTCACTGGCCCTAGGCCTCCATGCAGTACCCCCATTTCTCTTCTTAAGAAGATGACTGCATGTTCTGCTTCTGCCTTCTCTTCTAGAATAATTCCTTAACTTTTGGCATCTGACTTCCATCTGCACTGAACACAGTCTCCAAATGGACATCCTAGTTACTCCCACTGGAAACATATGAGTTTTCCTGACCCTGTTTGAGACTGTTTCCATTTCTTCTTTCCCTGGCATCTGTGTTTCCCAGCCCTTCCTCATCTTGCTTCTACTTCTCTGGCCACCTCTCTTCATCCTTCTTTTCCTTGATTGACTGGATGTTGATGTCAATCTGGTTCTCATCTTCTCCAATGTCCTTTCTATTTTCAAATGTATACTCACTCCTGGGATGGCTGTGACCTTCTGAGATAGGACAACCCCAAGTCTCCTGCCCCAACATAGGACCTGTGCTGTAGGTAGATCCAGAAGACTGCACACACAGCTCAGATACCTGAAGCTCAATGTATATAAACTGGAACTCAAGATCTTTACCTGAAAAATGTGTCATTCTTTTAAGTTTCCTTTTAGGCAAAAAATAGTACTGCCACCCACAGTTTCTAAGTCAGAAATATAGTCTTCTTAATTTCTCTCTCTCTCTCTCTCTCTCTCTCTCTCTCTCTCTCTCTCTCTCTCTCTCTCTCTCTCCCTCTATTCCCTTCTCCCTTAAAAGCCATATTCAGTTGATTGTACCTCCTCTTATCTCATGAACCCAATCTCGCTGCAATTTTTTTCAGACAGCTTTAGCCTAATAACTTCAGATGGCCACAACATAGTCTTTTTGCTCCAGACTGACCCACCTCCATTGGCTGTGCAATGACCCTGATAGGAGGCAGATGTGACGCACACTGATATTTTTAGTATTACCCCCCAAGAAATCAACATAAAGTCCGTATTGCTTAGGATGGCTAGTTGATGACTTCAGGATCTGACTTTTGGTGCCTCTTCCCCACCTTGAGCTCCATTCACTAAACTAAGGTTTACTAAGTGACCATTTGTGATTGGTAGGGTAGTTGTCTAAATAAGTGGTCAACCTCTTCAAGAAACCCCTTGTTTCCTTTTCAGCATTTAAAAAAAAAGCTCAATCTATCACCAAAGTGCATCATCACCATTTTTTTTACTTATACTCTCCTTAATAAAATTTTAAAGCAAGTCACTAAACTCATAAAACTGAAATATTTTGCTATCTTCATTTCTGCCAGACACTTCATTTCTCCAGGTTAAGAATATGAGTTTTGAGATCAAACTAAAAAAAAGTCTCTTTGGAAAGTTGTGGGTAGAATTCATGAGCCCAACGTTTTCCATGTTTCTGAAAGTCAGTGCTTAGGGTTAGGGTTAAGATTAGAGTTAGGGTAGGTCTAGGGCACACTGGTTTCTCAAGAAATGCTTCTTAATTATTTTATGTAGGTCCTTCATATATGTGAAGCCTGTATTCCTCAAAAAAATAATAAAGGAAGGAAGAAAGGAAAAAAAGAATAAATAAAGAATAACTCCCTTTACATAAACTGTCCCTTCCTAATACATGTGCATTTATTCATTCATTCAGCTCAGCTAATAACAAAAACAGAGCTTTGCAGGGAAATTATTGATTTATCACTTTATCTGGAAACTTCATTTAGACAGATTCCCATGTTAGCACCTGCTCAGGGGTTAATGTGCCTCGCTATGGCAGGACACATACTAAGGAAAAGCAAAAAAGGATGAACAGGTATATAAACTCTTCACCCATAAAACTTACCTTTTCTGAGATCTCTTTCCTAAAAATAGAAAAGAAAACAGGGAAAATAGAATCAATGAAAACTACTCAATATCAATTTTTAAAGGGGCCCCTTATCCTCAGAACTGTCTTTTGGGGTGCACTGCAGATTTGTGGGTTAGACCTTCATCTCTACCTAAGGGGTTTGAGGTGCTGGCTGAAGCTTCCAATTCAACGATGGTAGTTACTCCAACAGAGCAGGCACGTTGATGCCTATGCCTCTATGGTGCTGTGCCATTCTTAGGCTTGTCATGAAGACAGATGTCTCAGCTGAACTTCATGGTCCTCTGCCCCAAGATGGTCATTCTCATGCTTACCCCACATCTCCTTCTAACTCCAGTCTCTTCCCTGAAGGATTCAGCCACTAATAGTGTAAGAAAATGTTATAACATTTCTCAGTATCTTCTCTATGTGAAGTCACAAGAAAATTCCACTCTGATCTCAATATTAGGAACTGCACATGTTATCTGTATTTTCGTCTCACAACACAAGGACTGGCCTGGCTGACTATGCTTTCATTTTGGACTGGCTTCAAGGAAACACAGAGTCAGGCCTGATACCCACTTTTATCATGTGTAGAGGACTTCTTGTCAGAGGCCATTTCTGTAACCTACCTAAATTTTGGTTCCAACTTATTTTTTGTGTCCCAAATTTTCGCTTTTCATTTTTTTTCTTGCTTTTTATCTAGTTTGAAGTTTTGAATGCCTTCTGTAAGCTGTCTTATATTCTTTTTGAAAAAGCAAAATATTATAAATATATTAATGAATGCAGGATGGAGGTATAGAGGAAATCAAAGCACAAGAAAAGAAGAGATGAGGAGAGATAGGAAGAGACATGGAGGGAGAGAGATAGAGAGACAGACTCTGTGATGAGACTCTCTCTCTCTCGTGTGGGTGGCTGTATATTGCAACATCTGTAACCTGGCCCTCTAGAATCATCCCCCAGAGGTGAAGACCCCATTTTCCCACCTGCAGTGTTGTGTGTCTTTGGACGATTACATTTCCTCTAAGAACCATGATTCTTCAGCTGTAAAAGGCGCATAATAAACCAAGCACAGTGATGCTATAAGCCCAGCTACTCAGGAGGTTGAGGCAGGATGATCACAAGTTTAAGGCCAGCATAGACAACCAGGAAAGGCACTGTCTCTAAAATTTTATGAAATGGCTGGGGATGTAGCTTAGTGGTAGAAGGCTTGCTTTGTGCAAGCAGGCCTCTGGGCTCACTCCCCAGTGTAATCCTCTAAAAAAAAAAAAAAGGAACAAAATAACTGTGTCTTCCTTGTTGATTGATAAAAGAAAATGTACTCAATAATTTAGGCCAATGCCTAGAACTTAGAGCTCATTTTCTGCTTTAATCCTTAAAAGTGTTTGAATTATTATTTTGAATCTTTTCTTCCCAAACATTTTAGAGTGATGACCAAACAACACTTAGGGAGAACCAAGTATGAGTTAACTTCAGTTTCCATTTTTTTTATCTACATAGAAATATGTGTGGCTGTTTTCTTTTGGGGAAAAGGAAATTAATAATAATAGATCAGCAGAACTCTGTTCCTACTGAGAGGGCTTTTTGCTGAAGAAAAGGGAACTTAGGGGGCCTGTATTCAGTTTCATGTCCCATCCTTGCCTTGGCTATTGGTTGAGGTGGAAAAATTTTCCAACCAAGTTTTAGACAAAGACAAAAACAGACTTACAAATCTGAGGACAGTGTCTTAGGGGACAAACCTGGGTGGGAGTCTGATCTCTGACTCTGGGCCCTATGAATAGGGGATTATAGATTAATCCTGAAATGTCATTGCCTTAAATTCCTTTTTTACCAAATAGGGCTGAAGGTGATGACTGAATAAGCATGGTAAGACCAGGACCAAAGAATTGTGTACCTACATGGGCCAAGTATGGGTCAAGTTTTTGGCACGGATTTCTTTCCCAGAAAGGAGCTAAAGTTTGGTTACAAAGACTACCAGGGAAGGATCCAAATGCTAGGTTCAGAGGATCCATTCTCTATTTAGAGTACAGAAGGATGGAGTCAAGATTCACTTCACTTCACCAGCCATGGTGTTGTAAAGTTCCACCTGTTCCCTTTCTTCAGCTTTCTAAACCCAACAAGCCTATGACATTCTCCAAATAGAAAAACACTATATACACAGATTTATTATGTATGAATATATTTATGTTATACATAATTTATACATTCTATTTACTATTTTTCACTTTTATTCTTGTCAATGAGTTGGCTAAGCTCTGTCAATTTGTGTTGGGAACCTAGCCATCATTTCTAACTGTCTCTACAGGAAAAATGATTTTCAAGATTTAAAGAACCAACTTACAACTAAGATTTTTTGAAGGCAAAGTCACTTACTTGAAAATTGGGGCAATGGTAGGAGTTTCACATGTGAAGACTAGCCTATTGTTAACCTGACAGTCACCCTGATGTTCCTACACAGTCAGTGATCTGCGGGCCACCTGTTCTTGGTGGCACACAACTACCCTTAGTGCCCGTTATCTGCTTCCTGTTTGCCCCACACTCATTCTCACAGCAGGGGCATGGCAGTTTTCAGGTTATCGGGTTGAGATCTTGTACAGAAATGACTCCAAGGTAAAAAGTTTAAAAACAACCCTATGCTTTGCTCACCCTACTGATATATAAAACAACCTTAGTAGACATAACTGAGTCAATTCTTTTGATTCCACAAACTTCTTATTAAAAGACAGAAAATTTTGAAATATATCTCCTCTCTGTTAAGATAATTGCCCTATAAGCCCTAGAGCCCTTAAAGTAATGGAATAATAGCCACCTTGTCCCAGAGATCATGTGATTACTTGGTCTGTTCTCTACCCATTCAGTTTTGCCATCATCACTCAAGGCAAGGACAGGTAGGGCTAAGTTCTGAAACCTCAGTGGAAAAACTAAATTATGATGAGAAAGCAGGGTCATTCTTCTTTTACCTTAATGTAGTGTGTAAGCATTTAGTATATTATGTGGTAGTGAGATCCCATCTCCATGTAATTACTAATAGTAGGAGAAGAGGCATGTCCACTGTTCTGTGGTCTCAGGTGAGAGCGATTGAATTTCTTGTGTATAGTGTTCCCTTCCTTATCTTCCTGGGTTAGTTAGCAAATTCTTCTAACACCTTCTATTTTTAAAGTTGGGTAAAAGAGCAGATCACACTGGAAAGACATTAGGGATTGGTAAATGCTATTCTTTTTTTTTTTCAGAACTGGAGATTGAACTCAGGCTCTTGAACTTGCCAGGGAAGTGCTTATTCTTCTGAGCCATCCCCCTGCCCTAGTAAATGATATTCTTGCAATGGCCAGTGCATATGTGCTGGCTCAGTGATGGAAGACCAAGGCAGTCCATGCATGCCACAGAAAGGTTAGCAATAGTTTTGAGCTCATCCATGGTCCCTGAACTGGAAACAGGGTATCTTAAAAATTCCCAAATGTCTATGAGTTTTATAATGAATTTGGCCAAAAGAGATGGTACACTCCCAGAACCTGCTGCAGACTAGAGGCCCATAGCTAAAAGATTGGACCCATTTTAAGGGATGGATACACTAAGTGGGGAGGAAAGGACAGTAATGCTGTGTTCTTCTCTATGGTCCATGCAGCAGATAATACTTGCTCCAGGCAGTCCTCCTTCTACCCTTTCCTTCTCCCTTCCAGAGTGAAGGGAAAACACTATGTTCTTGGTGACATCACAGAGAACACGTAGGGCTTCTCTCAAGAATAATGCGGCTCACACATGGTAGGGGGCAGGCAAGTATTTTAACTGTAAAGAAGCCAGGTACTTGAAAGAGGAATCTTGAAAACCTAAGTGCACATTAGACTCATTTTCAAATCAAAGGCATGTAGGGTCTTAGGGGGCAGACATTATACATCCTTTTTTTTTTCAAAATTAAGAGCAAGAACCATTAGATTGTCTCATTTAGTGGTTAGTCCCCTAGAAAGGTGAAAACAATAGGTTTGGCTTTTTTTTTAGGTTTGCCTAGTGAATAGCAAAAGTCAGTGGGCTTGTTTCCGTGAAGGTGTGTACTGGTGTACTGACTACTTTACATGTCTCCAGGGACTGAGGTCTATAGATCATGAAGCTTGGCACCTGCTTTGGTTGACTCTATTGCACCTAATTTCCTGTGGGTTTCTTTCTTTTTTTCACTTTAAAGTTGGTTTATTTTCATATGAAATTAAATTCACATACTTTTTCTTAGTCGTCTTGCCAGCCAGATGATAAAGGCCAGCCCGGAGAATGCAGTAACCATGACTGCCACTGGGATGAAGAGGGGGTTATAGTCGCCTTCCTTGATCATTGAGAAACTTTGGTCTGATTCTGAAAGAGAAATCAACAAGGCACACAACATGAGACTATGGCATATTTCTTTAGTCCAGCTCATGATTTGGACTTTTTTCCTTCATATCCCTCCCAATGTGAGCCCATTTGATGCCTCTTGACAGGAAAGAAAATTCCCAAGAGGACCTGAGGCGGATACTCAGAGGCAAATACTGGACCAGCCTCTAGCCTAGTGCTATAGCATCTCAGTCCCCACATTTGTCATCCAGGAAACCTCTTGGGCCAGGTCTAAAAATCTTGGTAGTCAGTAGTCATTAATATGTTTGACTCCATGGTCTGGCTTAATGGCTCAAACTATAAAGCACAAAAAAGATCTGGAAAGTCTAATACAGCTTCAGGGAAAAACCAGTGATCTGAACTGGGTAACTTAGTCAAAAGAAACTAGTGCTATTTTTACTGTATGCTTAAAAAGTAATAGTGCAAAAAAGAAGCATTTGCTTATATGCAAAGAACCACACTGATCTAACAAATGGTACCATCCTAGTTTCTCTTTATGTTCTTCACAAATTAGTAAAAGGACACATCTGCATACCGTTTTATAAGGGTAAACTGGGAGCATTTACAGGCTTTTACTGAAAAAAAGAAAAAAATCTGCTTTGTGATGCCTCCAGTTGAAGGAGTCTACTTTAGGCATGGGATCTAACTGGCCCCTTATTCTTTATGCTGGTTTGATGAACCCTTTAAAGGTGTTTCCCCCTCCACACTCAAATATGCAGTGGAGGCTCCAAATAGAGGCACCTGTTGGCTTCATGAAGATGAGCAAGTGGACACTCACCGGGCCTTAAAGATAAATGTCAGTACCTGGACAGGCTAACCTCAGTCCTCCACTAAAGACCTCCCCTGTCTTTCTGCTCCCACTTCCTTATACACACAGGCGCCCACACACACACACACACACACACACACACACACACACACACACACACACAGAGGTCAGCTCCTACAGATGCCACCACTTAAAGACTGGTTATCTGTGCAAATGGCTCAGAGGCAGACTGAGCTGACATGGTCTCCAAGTCAGGTGCTGTTAGAGGCTCACACTGAATCGCTTCAATGAAAAAGAACAAAACACAGCACAATACAGTATTTCTGAGCAGGGTCAGCTAAGTTTTCAGAATATCTGAGCAAAGTTACTCACTTTGGCATATTGGACTATGATTGGACCACATTCCAAATGGTCCACAAGTAGTTTTCTTCTCTCCACTTAGCTCAGTTCCTTCTGAGCAACTGAAGGTACACACAGAGGTAAAGCTGAAGTTGGCCAGGGGGTGATTACAGTTCATGGTTCCCAAGTCAGGTGCTGTTAGAGGCTCACACTGAATCGCTTCAATGAAAAGGAACAAAACACAACAGCTCAAAATAGTATTTCTGAACAGAGACCTTCCCTTGACCAAAGGATTTTGGTTTCAACTATCTGACTTAATAGTGGAACCATCTACATGAGACTAGAAATCTCTAATTGCTGAAGTTCCTTTAGATCATGCTCCTAGACATTACTTTCTTTTCTTTTCTTTTTTTTTTTCTTGACATTACTTTCTTGAGATTGATGGTGTATGTGATAGGTCCTGAGTGATGCCAACAGGGTACAGGAAGCCAACAGTGCAGTGGAGGTGGCTGCTCCAGGTTCCTGCCCAACCTGGTGGCTCTGCAGCCCTGCTATAAATGCTGTGCCCTGGGCCTTCTGCCTCAAGAGTCCACAGAATATCCTCAGGGAATGTAGAGTCTACAATTTTTCTACCTGATATAAAGTCTACCCAGGAACATTTAAAATTATCTTTTCTCTGAAGCAACTTCAACTTCTATAAAACTAAGCAGATTGGTTGCTTCTGATATTTCTCTTGACAGTAAAGCTATTTAAACTGGTGAATCAGAAGCATTCAAGATTTCAGAAGTGCAGACACCATCCATTTTCTCCTGTGTGGTGATGATTTTGGCAGGTAAAAAGTGAGAGATGTTACTCTTATTTCAATTTTTTTAAAAAGGACAAATTGGTTTTGTTTTTCAGTGGTTGTTTTTCTCCTAAGAGTTCATGTGGGGGAAAAGTATGACATGATTTTAAGAATATACCAAATAAAACAAGGTAGACCTCTACCCTCTGAGAAGGAAACCAGATTGTGTTAAGTAGGGCACCACATAAAATAGGTGTTATTGAGAGGAGAGTAACCAAAATGTAACTGAGACTTAGCAAGACTGATTAGTCGTGTTACAGCATGTAGAAAAATAAAGAAAACACAATGAGAACATTGCATTGTTACAAATCATGTTATAGACTTTCAGCCAGCAAAAGAGGCACTTCATGGTAGTTTCATTTGGGGATATACTTTTTAATTTTAATAAGAAAAATGCCTTTGCAAAGCATCACAGTGTAATCTAAAATATGTCATATACTGCTCAAAAAGAGGTTACAGCTTCTTAGCAAATCCTTCTGCAATTTTTCAGAATGAAAACCCAGGATCATCATGATAAAACCTATAGTCTGAAGTCACTCACCTTGGCAGGTTGGTTCTAGAGATGACCAGTTTCCAAATGGTCCACAAGTTGTTTCTTCCATCCCAATTAGGTTGGTTCCATTAGGGCAGTTGAAGGCACAATGTGAGCTAAATTTGAATTCTCCCAAAGGGTGAATACAGTCCATGGTTCCCAGCTCTGGTGTCTCCAAAGATGCACATTGGGCCTCTTCAGTAAAGAAAGGAACAGTGCTGGGAGTGGTTACAGGGATCTGATGGTTGGATTTGAGCCCTACCTCTGCCACTTGATAAACACACGTCTGTCTTGGGGTTCAAGGAAATGTCACTGGAAGCTATGTTCCCAGTCCTGACTTTTAAAGACGAACAGGTATAGTAGGCCTGTGCACAATGAGAAAAATGCCAGGAGCAAAATCAATCAGACACAAAGCACAAATGGTTGGTGGAGAACTAACTCTAAGTATTGCTAAAAGAAAAGAGGAGACAGTGAAGAATGTGAGTTGTGATTAGTGAGAAAGATAGGTGCTAAGACCAAATACTGTTATCTTTTTCACTGATTTATGAGCACTTAGTATATATTAAGAATTACCTTAGGCCTTAAGGAGCTTAGATTTCATCTTGTAAGGCAATGATAGATGTAAAGAGTAGATGATCATTTTGTGTGTGTGTGTGTGTGTGTGTGTGTGTGTGTGTGTTAAGCTGATCAGCCTACCTATAGTCTGAGTAGCATATGTGAGAAAGCTAACTTAAAATTGTGGGGCTCATTTAGGAAAAGAATACTGCAATGATTTAGTAGAAAGATAGTGAAGACAACTGTAATGGAGTTGAAAAGTAGGAGATAAATTAGAGAAATGTTATAAAAATTGGTAGCATGTTGCCTTGCACAAGTGTCAGAGGAGGTGGGAGTCTCACATCATTACCACATGTAAAGGTTGATTCCACATGCTGAGATAAGAATTACAAAAGGGAAAGGTGGCTGGGGTCAACTGGCTTTGTCTATCATCCTTTGGACCTACCAAAGGATACTCTTAGCACATTTGGGGTGAGACAGATTTGTCTGTGCAATGAGTACACATGGTTATAAACCCATGTGTGTCAGTAAGTTTGACCAAAGGATCACAGAGAGTCAGAAGAGCAACAGAAAAGACAGAAGCTGAGAATTAATACTAGTTTATGGGCTTGACTAAGTGTCTATAAAAGAAACCAGGAGAAATGATCATGGGTAAAAATACAACCAGAAAAGAATGATATGACAGAAAGACAAAAGAAGCAGGAAGAGGAAGAAGAAGGGAGGAGAAAGACAATATTTGGAAAGGAGTGAAACTACGGTATCCATGATATAAGGATTTTTTTTTCCAAGTCCTTTAAGGGGGTAACAGAATCATGGCTCAAGGGTGAAATGAAATGAGTTAGATTTATACCTGTTGGTTGACATTTAAATTTATTTGGACTTTAAATTTTTATTTCTTGTGCACTTGTATTCTTCTTATGATTTATATGCACTGGATGCATTATAGTTCTGTAACCCAACTGTCATCAATCAAAAGATCTGATGCTGTCCTCAGTCGTGGCTGATTGGATCAAAGACTGAACCCTTGTGACCTCTCTGATTTCACAATCGTGGCTCTAAATGATTTCAGAAGGTTCCAGATGACTCTCTCCATCCTTTCTTTGCTTTTCAATCTACCCTATCTGGTGTTTCTAGAATAACTGCCTTATCTTCCAATATTAAATGCAGAGTGGCCCGTTATTGCCAAGTAAGTGCCAGCTCCCTGTACTCAGCAGTCCCCGGTCCTCACAGGTATAATCCAGGTGTCTCCTTTTGCCTAAATTCATTCAGAATTTCCATTCATCAACTCTAACTTTTTCAGTGATGAATGTAGACTAGGTTTTCTTGTTTAATATTCCTTAAATACCCAGACCAAATAAACGTGTAGAATTTTATATATTTTTTTATATATTATTTAATGTACTGTGTATCATTATATGATGTGATTTTCTGTAAAAAATAAGATTTAGTTTCTAGATCAATTTACCCTCCTAATAATAAATGGTATAGTTTCTTTCAGATTTTAGAATTCTGATTATTGCAGGATACTCATCAGATTGGGAACTCGTTGATAGTGGGTGTCTATCGCACCTGATTTCTTATTGCTACCATCTTGTCCTTTGTGACACTCAAAGCAAAACCAAACACACCCTTCCCCAAAAAGCTTGTTGAGAAGTGACTTTTGAAATTCACCAGAGCCTCATGCTGACTTGTGAAATATTTACAGAAAGATAACCATTGTGAAAGCATAACCCTGATCAAAACTTCCCATTTCTCAGAACAGTTAGTATCATTTTGTCCCAAGCAACTTCTAACATAAATTACTGTGATACCTATGCCTTTGTATGGAGAGGAACAAAGAAAGGAAAGGAACTTACCGAACTGGCACTGGGGCCCATAGAATCCCACATCACAGTTGCAAGTGTAATTATTGATGACTTCCACACATTCTCCACGGCCACTGCATGAGCTGGGCGTGCAAGAAGCTTTAATGAAGTCAGAAAAAGATATCTTAATGTGACTCAGAGTAATTTCCTTAGACGTAGTTAAAGTTAACTTTTGTTGGAGACTATTTTAATAAACAGGAAGAATTTTTTTTGTACACTCACTATAATAAATGATATAGTTTATACCATTTACTTTTGCATAAAAGTCATGTGCTAATTTTTTAATTTGTGAACCACATTAGACATATGGCCATAGGCATTTATCTGCTTTTAGAATAAGTTTCCCAATAATAACATTTCGGGGACATACAGGGGCATATATAGAAACACTTGAAATTATTTGTTTTTCATATAACACGCTCATAAGGGCTGGCCAGATAGCTCAGTGGATTAAAGTGCCTGCTTAGGCAGGGAGCAGTGGCCAGAGTTCGATCCCCGGCATGCTGTACTGGCCCCACCCCCTGGGCGCACTGAGATGGTGAATGAGACTGGGTGTGGTGGTGCACACCTGTAATCCCGGTGCTCGGGAGGCTGAAAACAGGGGACTCACTATGTGTCTGATCAGAGTAGTGAGACCCTGTACCAAACATATATATATATATATATATATATATATATATATCAAGCTCATTAATCACAACCTCAATCATTTCTGCACTTTGCTTAACAATCCCATTCTTTATAGAATGCTAAGATTAAAAGATTCAAAAATCAAAAGTAGTAAGAGTCAATGTATATAAGACCACATTCACTATATTTCACTGATCAACTATGACTTGGAAAAATATGTTGTTTGAATTTTGCAATAGCTTTCACATAAATGCATTTTCATATGCTGATAGTGCAATGTTTTTCTGTACAGAATTAATAAGATTAGGCCAAGAAGGAAACATCTAGAACAAGCCCTCTACTCCACAAAGAGGAAGCAGGTGATTTGTACCCAAGCCATGGCCCTGGCTGTCCAGCTCCTCTTCCCTACCTTTGACACAGTGGGCCCACTGCCTTGATAGAACTGAATTCAGGGGTGTAGGAACCAGATTTACACAATGAAAATGCTCAGCAGTGACAAGATCTAGCTGATTTAGAGGACTGGAAGTGTTTTAGATGAAACAGCCAGTGCCATCCTTCCACGACCCTTCAGTGGTATGATCAAATTGTTCTAACTCAGGTGGCCATGAGCAGGAGGTAGCAGAGGACATGGTGTTGTCACTCCTACCTGTGTAGCACAGGGCTGCCTTCCGTTTGTGGCAGGCATCATCATTCCACTTCCCCGAGTCTTTGCTCCTCTTGATGTAGATCTCTACGCAGTCCTCCTTGGACTTCTTGTTGTTAGGCTCCCCAGTTCCCCAATTCTCTGCTTCCTTAGTGAGGGACTTGTTGGTTCCCACCCAAGTCCATGTAATTCCTATCTTCCGGATTCCTATCCAGTAGTAATAGCGGTTGTATGGCAGTGTCTTCTGCAGGTACTCGATCTCTCCTTTGTTTTGGATGGCAACTAAATCTGTATAATTTGATTGACAGAAACGCCTAGCCATTTCCCAGGACATAGCCATTTTAGAATAATGGTAAGTCCAACCATTGGTGCCATGATGTACCAGGAAATCTGAAAGACAACAGCATAGCATGTGTGAGGTCTCAGCAGTAACCTGGATGAGCCCACCCCTGGGAGATGAGGAGCAGAGACTGAAGAGGACCCCAGTCTTAACTGTGTATACATCAGGCAAGGAGCTCAGATCTTCTCATGGGAGGGTAGAAGCCTTTGCTTATTCAACCTTTCCTTGGATGTGCTGGATTTCTGGACTTATTTTCATGAAATAGTGTTTTCTGAAAATGTGTTCAAGTGAAATTTAACCAAAGTATTTTAGAAATTTGTTTTTTTTTTCTTTTGTGATACTAGATTTAATTGAATCCTGGGGAATTCTAACCAAGTACTCTATCACAGAGCTGTAACCCCAGTTAGAAATTCAGAAGCTGCAGCAGAAGCATTGTAAATCTGAGCCAAGTCTGGGCAACTGAGGAATTTAGTGAGACCGTGTCTCAAAAAATACAGACAGACAGACAGACAAACAAACAAACAATTAAAATAGGAGTAAAAGAAAATCTTATTTTATTTTCTTCATGGCTGTTAATTACTTGAAAATAATAGCATATTACTATAAAACTTGTAGCCTACTTTTCAGGGCATAATTTCCTAAAGGCCAATATGTATTATGGTTTCCATGACATATGTATCAATTTCTAAGACCTGCTCCTGAAATTAGAACAGAAAGGACAGTGACATACTATTACATACTGTCTACCATATCAAAAAGATAATAATTTATAATAGAAAAAGCTGTGCTGGAAATGCCTCAATTCATAGTTTAAGCCCTACATAGCTAACTATATAGAGCAGAAGAATTTGCAGAACCAAATCATGTAGAATTATGAAACTGCTTACATTATGTTATGTACATGAAGATAGCCACGAGAGAGTGCTTAATAAGCATATGGCTGCATCAACTGTAAGGGCTTTGAAGAAACAGCATAAAACAATCATTACAGAGTTATACAATGACCCTTTCATGATAGATGCCATTCTAAGCATAGTTTCATCGATGTGAAATACTAATTCACAGTATTTTACAGTGAACGTTTTCACGGTCATCTAACTTCGTTGTGTTTTCACAAGACAAGCACCATGGAGAAATGCCAAATCAAAGTTAGATTGAGCCCTTAAGTCTCCTCAGGATTCTGAATAAGGAAAAACAGACACAAAGACAAAACAATCAACCCCCATCAGATGAAATACTCCAGACATAATCAGTGAACTGGAAAACGTTTAATGAGTGAAGAATACCCTACAATAGCACCAGAAACATGATTTTGAAAGTGACATTCCACTAGAATGTAAGCTCTCACATGGAATTAACTGCTGTGGCCCCTCTGTATCCTTAATACCTGAAACTTAAAATAGGAGAGACTCAGAAAATACTCCCTAAGGGAAAATGATGCCAGGTTCTCATAAGACACATGCTGACATGGGGTTGGGAATTTGGAAGAGATGATTGAACCTTATGTAGAATGTTTAAATTTTTAAAACGCATCACAGTAAAAGACACATTGCCTCAATCTCTCTCAAAATCTTCCCCTTACACACACACACACACACACACACACACACACACACACACCATTGTTCTTGCCATTTTCTGAAGCAGCTCTGGAAGTTCTCTTTCCTGAGTGTCTCTCAGGGTCTGATATAAATGTGGTGAAGCCTGCTGCCCAGTGCCATCCACCAGAGGCAAGCTTCTAAAGACATCACAGTGCGTCCTCCTCCACCTTCTTCACTGGACTGGACATTGTGCAACTTCTGGCTTTTCCCCAAATCAAAAGCAATCATGAACGGTAAATAGTTTGCATAGATTCAGGACACTGAGTCAGCCACAACAATGGAACTAGTGACACTCACAAAAGATTTCCAGATTTGTTTTGGAAAGTGGCAATCATAAGGGTGTTAGAAATGTGGAGGGTGGTCAGGAAGATAGCTCAGAAGCTTAAGTGCCTGCCTGACAGGTGCAAGGTCCTGAGGTTGATCCCCAGTACCCCAAGCAGATATGGGGGTGTTACTTTGAGGGGATTAATAGCACGTGTGTTTTACTGCAAACATGTTTTCTACTGTAAGCGTTCACCATACATGTTTTCTTTTATCATACTGGGAATTAAGAGCATGGCAGGTGTGCCTGCAGGGTCAGATCTGAAAATCCAAGGAGCTAAGAAGACATTAGCTTAGTCACAAAATAGCAGAGAAAGCTCAAAGCTGTTGCTGGAGAGTCTGTAAGACTCAGACATAAAACTTGTAGCATCAATGGAAGAAGGATCAAAATAATTAAAAGCCCCTGCCTTAAGGAAATAGAATCTCCCTGTAGAAATTCCACTGATAGACAAAGTATTAATAGCAAATGGAGTGCTAAATAGCTGGCACAAACGATAAAGGCCCTATGAGAAATTTTGAATTAACTGTATCTCTCTTAGTTGAAATTGTGAATTATCAGTATTTGGAGCTGGACACAAGAGGTATGGCAGGTGAAAATAGGATCAAAGGAAATGCTAGAGGGTAAGAAAATAAAAGTAGTGTTTGTAGAAAGGATAGAACTGCAGCTGTCTCCCTAGTGTTTTTCCACCCAAGTATCTAATCTCAGCGAATATTCAAGAAAAGTGACGCATAGCTAAAAAGTCTTAGCGCTATACAAATATCACAACATACCACTACAGAGCACTGCCCAGATCCACAATTTGAAGATCTTCCACAAGCCACTTGGAGAACTGTGATATTTCCATGGAAATATCTGCAAGGAAATACAAAAGGATAGTTAGACTGCAAACCACAAATGCTGCAGAAGTAGACTCTCACCAGAGACAATGTAGAAGGTAGTGTAGGAGGGTGGACATTAACATGACAGAGAGGACAGATTCTAGGATCACTTTGTGAGAGCATAAGAACATTTGTATTTCTGCCATTTTTAAAACCACAGACAAGATTGGCTGCCTCTTGTCCCCATGCAACCTGGCTCTACCACTCCAAGAAGAGTTTCTATCTGAGTATTTGGAAATGACAGAGGCTGGAAGCTCACCATGGCTTTGTTGGGTTTTTCTCCAGTTCCTCTGCAGCCTTCTCAGCTCAGCCTCTGGGGGTCTGGGTCCCCGTAAAGGGGAGCTGCTGTGCTTCAGCAAGATTGTCCCAAGTGCCACCCACAAGACCTGCTTGCTTTCATTTCTCTAGCCCAGTCTCACATGCTCCTCCTCCCCTTCTTCCTCTTCTTCTCTCTCCTCTTTCCCTCACCCTTCTCTAGACTGAGTGAGCACTATCACCTCTGATAAGAAATCAGTGCAGCTCTGGGGGTACAGCTGTGTGGCACAAGGCCTGCGAGACAAGTAGAAAGTCCTGAGGTTGATTCATGGTGCACGCGCGCGCGCACACACACACACACACACACACACACACGGGGACCAATTGCTCTTTGCATTCCCAGAACAGCTTTTTCTATTATAAATTATTATCTTTTTGATATGGTAGAGAGTATGTAATAGTATGTCACTGTCCTTTCCGTTATTTCAGGAGCAGGTCTTAGAAATTGATACATATGTCAGGAAAATGTCATAGGACTCTCCTGCTATGTATATTTCTAAAGTTCTGTGTAAAAATGTGTAATTGTCTATTTTTTAAAAAAATTCTATTTTTTCACATTTGATAGGGATTTAAACTTTTTGGCTGGGATTACAGTTGTGCACTGCCATGCCAGGCTTCAAAGTTTGGGACCAATTTATGACATCTGTCAGCAGCAGACTAATTTCAGTTCCTTCTCCCTCTTTCCTTGCACACCCCCTAGTGGAAGCTTTTGTTCAATACACTTCCTAAACTTCACATCCTATATATTTTTGCTTTCCTTTTCTTTCCCTCCATATCATATTTATTATAAATTTTCCTCCTTCTCCTTGTTACTCTCTTTTTTCCATCCTTCTTTCTCTCCTCATCTTTCTTGTTGTCTTTATCCATTTCGCTATTTGTTTTTCCCCACTCATACATTTGTTTAAAAAAATTAGGCTAACCCCTGTCCTGGTAATGGTATCGATTAAAACTGTATATATTCTAATAGTAGTTTTATGCTTGGAGTGCCTGTCATTCTGGTCTTCTGAATACGGGCTGCTTGTCATGACATGCCATTTGCTGCTGTGCTGTCTCTCGGATAGATGATTGTTCAAAAAAAGGGGGTGGTGAATGAAGGCAGGAGACAGGAAAAGGAATGTTGTGGGACTGTCCTTCAAGGGTTGTATATGGTTAGATTTCTGGATTTATTTGTAAACATAAGAATCATATAATTCTTCATACTTATTTTTAAATATATATTCTAATTTTTAAATGTTTTCTTATCATATTCTGTAGGGACTTAAAGTTCAACATATCAATACTTGATGAAAAACACCTGTTCCACATTATGCTTAAGATGTTTGATATTCAGACAGGTTAAGCTTAACAGCCTAGGTTGTATGGTAATAATAATAAACTTCGCTTCTGGAGGGTTAACAACTTAAGTTTGCAGACCAAAGTTAGAGAAAAAGGAGGGCTGCAAGGAAAGCCAACATTTTGGCACTAGCCTTCCAAGGTCATTAAGACTCAGGACATATGAGAACTTGTACTATAACATCATGTAACTCAGTAGTGTCCCAAATTTTCTGATCAAGGATATTGTGGGGCAAAAGAGGAAAGTGATCGATGATGTAGAGTGTGCCAAAGGAGAGTCACATGGAGAGAAAACATTCTCTCAGGCTTTCACAGAGAGCACATTAGCCAAGCAATGCTGTGACTCATCCACATGGTTGACACTGACAAAGGTTCTACAATCTGAGGTACAGGATCTCAGGATAAATCCTGAGGGGATTTCACTGACCTTATCAGACCCAAAAGCTACAACTCTTGTTGCATAGGTCCTGCTTTACCTTGGTCTTAACCATCCAGCAGAAAAGTATAAAAACAAAATATAAGAAGTAAAGCCATGCTGTTATGTTGAGCTGTAGGGGACTCAGGTCAATAATTTCTGACATTGCCAGTTAAACAGAAGACCCAATGCTATTATGGGCTACTGGACTCTTTTAGACTATTTTGCTGAGTTTACACACCTATAATATTCAAATAACGGAACTTAGAAAAAAAGGGGTATACAGATGAATGTCCATTTTGTATCTGTGTATTTAAAGTGGTTAGGATAGATATATAGTTACATTCTCTTAATGAATAGAATGATTTGTTCTAATGGTGTTTGTAAATAGGATATCATGTCTGCATCTTGTATAGCAATTAACCACTAGGAAGAATGTATGCAATGTGTTAATTATTGAAACTGTCCTAGCAAATTGGTTTGAAACTGTCTCATTGCTATTTGTTTCTCAATAAAATTATAGGAAAAAACTTTATACATATATATATATATATATATATATTCCATATACCTTAGACATAGTTAAAACTTTTTCTTGGAGACTACTTTAATAAACAGGAAGAATCATTTCATACACTCACATAACACTTTGCATAAAAGTCATTTGCTAAATTTTTTATTTGTGAAATATATTAGACATACAGCCATAGGCTTTTATCCATTTTTAGAACAAATTTCCTGATAATAATAGTATAACATTTTGGAGACACACAGGAGAATATATATTTTTTTTCTTCTTTTTTTCAGTCTCACTATATAGTTCAGGCTGGCTTTGAGTTCACTTTGTAGCCAGGGTTAGTGTGAAACTCACAATGATCCTCCTGCTTCATTCTCCCCAGGTCTGGGATTACAGTTGTGCACTACCATGCCCAGCTTCAAAATTTGGGACCAATTTATGACATCTGTCAAAGCAGCAGACTGGACTAAGTTCAGTTCCTTCTCCCTATTTCTTTGCGCACCCCCTAGTGGAAGTCTTTGTCAATGCACTTCCTAAACTTAAACCCTGAGGTTTAGGAACCTACAAGTATCTTTATATATCTGGAGTATAAAATGTGAAACAAATAAAGGAGCATGCTATTTCTCCCTTTTTTCCTCTTAATTTCTTATATATTTTTATTTTTTCTTTCTTCTTCCAATTTTTCATGCACATATCTGGTAATATGAATAACTGGTTGGAAGACAGTGCTATACATTACAACAAATATAGTGAAATTCATATTACTTTGTTAAGTGAAATTCTGTATCACTTGTAAATATTCTGTTTTAGTACTATTGTTTTCTTACTTTATAAAATAAATTAAAAGGAGCATGTTAAGTTAGGGTTCATCTGATAAAAGACAACAGAAAAGGCAGTCACTGGCATAATCAGATTTGCATTTTAAGAACTGTAAAATCACAACAAAAGCTGTAGGGTTCAACACCTCATTTAATCCCCTTGATGAATCTTTATGACATGTATCTTGGACACTTTGGGGATGCGCCTTGGAACCACAGTGTCAGGCAGTGTATTAAATAAAGCAGACACACAAGTTTAAATATTGTATGTCTCCTCTTACATGAGAAATTGAAGGTATAAATAAAGAGTAAAATATAAGATAGAAAATAGGAAACAGGGAGATGCTTTTCTTTTTTAAAATTAATTTTATTGAGAAAGAAATAGCAATGAGACAGTTTCAAAACAGGTTAGTAGGACAGTTACAATAACTAATGCATTGCATATTGTTGTCTTCATAGTAGTTATTCATAGTACAAGATGCAGATATGATATCTTGTCTAAACACTATTAGTACAAATCTTTCTTCTCA
>NW_004524999.1:375171-381184 GCF_000260255.1 Octodon degus
AGATAAAGCTGCCTCAGTAACCTAGCTAGACAGAGACACAGCTGGGGTTAGAACTGCAGTTGCTCAGTTTCGAGCTCTGTGCTCCTGATTACTGGGCTGGTCTGGGAGGATTTTAAAGGTATGTTGAAGTGATGAAAAGCGGGCAGCCAAAGAGATCTTTCCAAGTTGCCAGCTCCCACCCTCGGAAACCATCTAGACCTGTCTCTGTGCTCTCCTGTAGTTCCTTCTGCACCTTCAGTCATTCTGACTCCTCAAGCTGGTCCTAAATCATGGCACTTCACCAATGCCACCAACCAGTTCTCTCCCACAAGACTGTTTGACCAGGTAGTTCTTGGTTTCCTTGCTCTATCACTTATTAGTCAATCTGTTCCATGTCTTCATTCTCTCTCATTTCCCAGTTTCCATCCTATGAGTTGATCCAGGAACTGCTGCTTTTCTCTTTTTTGTCTTCCTTTTCAACTTGGTGACCCTGCTCTGTCTCTGAAGTTTGAATATCACCAAGGCTTAAAGTCTCCACAAATTTATGTTTTCAGGGAGGACCTCTTGCCTTTCCTTTGTTGTCCAACACACAGGATCTTATTACAGCACAAACTGGGAGTTTCTGAAGGTATTTACAGAGACCATTGGCACATGGGAAGCTCATGAGAGCAGCAATATCAACCCTGAATGTGAGCAGCAGCATCTAATAAATGAAAGGCACAGATGAAGCAAAACCTGGAGAGGGAGGAAGGTAGTGCAGGCTCCGTTTTCTGGACTAGATGTGCTTTTCTATCACCAGCAGCCATGGACATCAGACACCAACTTCTTCTTCAGTCTTTGAATTTGTACTCACACCAGGGACTCTGTCAGAAGCTCCTAGGCTACAGAATTCACCCCTCTTATTGAATTCTGTCCATGCTGTTCCTCTAGTGAACTCCGAATAATAGTCTATGAGAAATCTGACCAGCTCTCAAGGAGCATGCTTTAAGCAGATCTCTTGAGAAATAACAAGTGTGTGTACACAAACATCCCAAAAGACATGCTTACGTATCTGTAGATTTATTATAGGAATTAACACTTCTGACTGTGAAGATGAGAAATCTCATGATTTTCTACCTGTAGCTGGTGAAGCAGGAAACCCAGCGATAATGATTAAGTCTAAGCCCCGAGGCTCAAGAATGAGAATACCTGATGTCCAGGGGCAAGAGAACAGGGATGTCCCTGCTCAGGCCCAGTGAATTGGCACTTCCTTTTCTTGTTCAATTTCAGCCCTTCACAGACTGGATGCGGCCTACCCCCTCTGGTGAAGGCAATATTCTTTTTCATTTGACGTACTCAAATGCTGATTTCTGCTGGAGATCTAATGTGTTCTCAGATATCTGGGCATCCCTTGGCCTTGATAAGCTGATTTTTAAAGTAAGACATCATGAGATATTGGAGCAGAACTTTGAAAGATGAAGAGAAATTAAACAGACCAAGACTGAGGGGCTCCAACAGGGATGAGGATCATTGAAGAGGAAGTAAGCCTGATGCCCTAAGTGGACATCAACCACTCACTAGCATAAATGAAGAGCAGCACTGAGAGGTCTGGAGGAGGGGAAGTTGGAAGATGGCAAGGATTAGGTACTGTGTGACCTGGGAATCATGTCAGTGTCATGGACCACAGTGCATCCCAGTGATAGACTGAGAATCTAGAGACCAAGGAATTTGTTGAGATTGCAACCAAACAGCCCATCAATGAGAAGTGACCACATATGGTGGAAATGGTTGTTAGAAGAGCTATTGTTTGTGTTCAGTACCTATTGTAATGGGATCCAACACAAAGTTCTTCTTGATTATTACAAAAACACAATTGTGACTTGTGTCTTAGTTTTGAAAAAAAGAGGAGGCCTTTTTTAATTATTTCCTGTGAGCATGGTGACTTCATAAGACATCATATAGAGCATATGATCAAAATTATGAATGTTTAAATTTTAAAAATATTACATTAATAGATGCATTGCCAAGATTCATGTTCCAAATACTTTCTGCATTTTAGACACATTTATCCCATCATTCTTGCCACTTTCTGAAGCAGTGTTAAAGTCCTTTTTTTGTGAGCATCGTTTATTTTTCTGTTTTGGCTGCCTTGAGGCCCTGCATTAATTCAAAGCATTCATCATTCATGATCATCAACACTGTGGAAGTACAAAAGTGAGTAGTGCCAGATGCATTAATAAGAAGGGAGAGGACATAGTGGGAGGCAACATTCACTGTGTTTGTGATCACATCTCAGAGAACTGGAAAGAGGACTTTCCAAACTGCTTCACAAAGTGGCAAGAATGATAGGTAAATAAAAGAAAACAAGAGACAAGAAAAAAAAGTCACAGGATTGTCCTGCTACAATGTTGTATATGGTGTGATTTCTAAATGTGTGTAAAAATGTGTAATTGTTTTTTCACATTCTATAGGGATTTAAAGTTTAGACTATTCATGATGGTTGGAAAATAGAGTTCCATATTGTATCTAAGACATTTGATATTCAGACAGATAGTGATGTTAAGCTCAACTGCCTCTGTTACAGGGTAATAATATCATTAAGCCTCTCTTCTATGTGTTTAACAACTAAAGTATGTAAAGCAAAAATTAGAGAAAATGTGGGGCTACAAAGATAGCCACTATTTTGGCCCTAGCCCTTCAAAGTCAGTGAGGACTCAGGACATAAAAGAACCTGTGCTATGAAATCCTGTATTCACAGTGCTGTCTCAACTTTTCTGATCAAGGAGATTATAAGAACACAGAGGAAAGTGATTAATGATGTATAGTGTTCCTGAGGAGAGTCACCTAGAGAGAAAACATTATCTCAGGTGTTTACAGAGTAAATTGATCAAACAATGGCCATGACTCATCCAGATTGCAGACACTGACAAAAGATCAACAAGGTGCTGTACATGGTTTTAGGGTAAATGCTGAGGGGATTTGACAGGGGATTTGACAGACCATGTCAGATTCAAAAGTTACATTTTTAGTTATTAGGCCTTGCTTTAACTTGGTCTTAACCATCCAGCAGAAAAGTACAACCATGAGGTATAAAAAGTAATGCCATATTAATATGTTGAGCTGTAAAAAGCTCAAGTCAAAAACTGCTGACAATTTCCAGTTCTGCTGATAACCCACTACTACCATGGACTGTTGGACTACATTGAGTTCTTTTGCTGATTTCAGATACCTACAATCCTTAGACTGGCTTCAAGCATGAAAAGGTTCTTTAAAGACTTCTCCAAATATAACTTCTCTAACTGCAGTGGAACACCCATCTCTGAGTTAGCATAGATATACAGCTTCTTTCTATTAGTTTTTTGAGAATAAAAGTTTGTACTAATATTGTTTAGACAAAATATCATGTCTCTGTACTATGAATAACTACTACAAAGACAACAATATGCATATATTAATTGTTGAAACTGCCCTACTAACCTGTTTTGAAACTGTCTCATACTATTTGTTTCTCAATAAAATTAATAAAAAAGAAAAAAAAATCATGTCTCCATCTTGTCCTCTGAATAACTACTACAAAGACAACAATATGCAGTATATTAATTATTACAACCATCCTACTGACTTGCTTCTTTTTCTGACTTGCTTTGAAATTGTTTCATTGCTATTATATCTTTATTTCTCATTAAAATGAATTTAAAAAGCCACAAGGAAACAGGGTAAATTAGAACAAAAAAGAATGAGTAAAAAATTTGATGAAAGATGGAATATTTTCTGAGATACATTTTATAAAATTAGACATTTACTGTGTTTTTATTACCATTGATCTGCATTGATGAAGAGAAAAAAATGTATTTGTTTGGTCTATATTCAGTAGACTCCATTTTCTGATCCCAAGAACAGCAAAGCTAAGAATTGAGTCCTTCTGGCAGAAGTTTGGTCTTGCCACTGAATTCCGATCCACTGAAGTCCCACTCCCATCTGTGGAAGGGCCAGGTACGATAGGCAGGAAAGGCCGAGGATCGCAATAGTTCTCAGCCTCTCTTGTCTTCAGTGTTTAGTTCCCAGGATACACCAGGCCCCTGCAAGTATAAGCAATGGTGAATGCTATCAGAATCTTCTGTAGGTAGTACTGGCAGCAAAACAGCTCATCGATGAAGAATAATTTTGCATACACATAGAGATGTCTAAACACTAACACCAAAGGCTCTTCAGTTAGGGCAGAGAAACTAGTCTTTATGTTACTGTGATGTTAAATACACGTTATTACACTCCGGTTAAAATTCTACAGGGCCGGGGAGATGGCTCAGTGGAATAAACGCTTCCCTGGCAAGCGCGTGGACCTGAGTTCAATCCCTGGTTCCGCCATAAATAAATAAATAAATAAATAAATTAAATAAATAAATAAGTAAAATTACTTAAAAACAGATATAATTCATCGGGGGCCGGGGAGATAGCTCAATAGATTAAGCGCTTGCCTGGCAAACACAAGGGCCTCAGTTCAATCCCCGGTTCCGCAAAATAAATAAATAAATAAATAAATATAAAAATAAAATTCTACAGAATATACAACACAAATGAGAACCCTAGATTACCTGAGAAGTTGATTTCATGTACCTATCAGACCATCAGTTGTAAGAAATGAACAGTGCTAATGCAAGGAAAATTGGAAGTGAAGAAATGAAGAGATACACTGGAGCTCTGTAGTTTCCTGTGTCCTGTAAGTCTACAATTGCACAAAAGAATGCTCTTCATTGAAAAATGTACTCAGTGGGACTGGGCCATCACAAATCCTGACAAACCAAGGTAGATATTGGAGAACACAGATTCTAGAATCCGGTGGTCTGGATTTGAATATGGGATGCACCACTGAGTGGCTTTTAGACTCCAGGAAAATTGCTTAACTTCTCTGCACTTCATTTCCTTCTTCTAAGTAGTAGGAAATAGAGTAAGAATCCTTATTTAGTGGAGTTCATAGCATAGAATACTGCCTGAGCACACTGTGTGATGTATGAGATATTGTTATTATTATCTTTCAGTAATGAGATGATTAAAGAATGCCAGAGCTCTGTTCATTCCACTCTTTCTCAAAGAAATCAAATCAAAAGAAGTTTTTAGGAAATTGTATGAAATTCATGATTCTTCCTAGAAAGTGGTAAGATTCATTATGGTGGTGGTTGTTAGTGAAAAACCGACTTGAAGAGAAGATGGTCTCTATCGTGAGAGGGTCAGTTTTAATGTTACCTGTTTGTTTTGAACTTAAGTAATGTCAGAAGAGTTATGTTGGTTTCTGTGTGCTTGAACACTGTACCAGGTACTGCTGAAAGAGGGAAAACACTAAATAAACAATTTTTTCCAATATAGGAGAGAGAAAGCTGAGTAGAATATTCAGTAGCATGCTTTGTATGAGAAGGAAACTCACCTGTAAGGAATAAATGCTTTAACTGCAAGAGAAAGAAAATCATTATATGACACTAAGTGACTTTTAAGGACATCAAAAATACAAACACAATCTTTTAGGGTCCAACCTGAGTGTGGACAGACATGTTTGCATATTCCTTAAGAGATATTTCCAAAATGTAAAACTGTATTCCAAAGAACCATCCTAGGAGGCACTTTATCCATTTTCTTGAATGTACTAATTATGGCAGACTCTGCTCAGCTCCAGAGGAACTGGGTTGAATGCAGGTAGTGCTTCTGAGAGTCGTTTAGTGTTAGCTCAGTCAACACTGATATTTCTGAAGCCTCCTCCCACTTCAAGTTGCACTTTGAACTCTTTTTCCTAAGACTTTTGATTAAGTACACAGTAGGTTGTTAGTGTTTATCCAAGAACTAGATTTTAATTATTATCTAAATTTGAAAAAAAAGGCTAAGTCATGAATGAGAAAAACTACAGATTTTGAAGATGATTTTTGGAGTACTTTATGAGCCCCTCACTTTTCTTGGGAAAGGACTTCAAAAACCAGATGAGAAATGATCCCAATGCCAGGAGGGCGATTCCTGCAGCACAAAGCTGAGCTGCCAAGGGAACGTCAGAGGCTGCGGGAGCTAAGGGAAC
>NW_004524999.1:381999-384090 GCF_000260255.1 Octodon degus
ACACCGTTCTCTGACAAAACTAAACAAAAAAGGGGGATACAAATGAATAACCATTTTGTTTCTGTATATTCAAAATAGGATAGATATACAGCTGCATTCTCTTAATTCAGGAGATAGAGATTTTTGTTCTAATAGTGTTTGTGGACAGGATATCATGTCTGTATCTTGTACAATGAATAACCACTAAGATGAGAAAAAAAAGAATTAAATACAAGTAACAAGAAGTTTTTCCAGATTCAGATGTTACATTGTTTTAATTAATCTTTCCATTTCATGGATTGTGTGTTGCTTAGTGTCATTTAGATACTGCATAAAATTTAGTATATTTTTTATTGGAAAAAAAAGAAAGAAAGACAGGTGGTGAATGTTGCCCATCCAATCTCATACATACAATTAAACTGAACTTCTGGCCTCATTTGCACTGTTCACCAGCAAAGCGGCTGCTTCTCTAAAATGGAGCACATGGAGGGGCTGAGCCTCACCTTCACATGCTGGCGCTGGCTGTGTCCACTGCCCTTGTGCAGCGCATTCAATCTGGGCTGGTCCCTTCAACATGAAGCCCTCCTCACAGGTGAAGCTGCAGGATGACCCGAAGGCAAACTTTCCAGCAGAAGAGTGGCTGTAGCTCACAGAGCCATTCTGCAGCCATTGGATGGCATCGCATGTCACAGCTGTAACACGGTGTCAGTGTATCTCATGAGTCTGGCTTGCCCATTCCAAGTGTAGGTTGAGTAAGTGAAGGTTTGCAGGGTCTGGCAGAGCAAGAACTTTACCTTTACAGATTGGCTTCTCGTTGTCCCAGATCCCGGAGGAGGTGCACTGCACATTCACAATTCCCACTAGTTCAAATCCTTCCTTGCACTCAAATGCACAAGTTGTGTTCCACAGAAATCTTTCAGGGCTTTGCAAAGAACGGATGACCCCATTGGTGGGTGCAGTCAAAGCATCACATTCCACTACTGCGGACATGAAAGGACACCTTGAAGTTTTACAGAAGAATGTTGTTTTTACTTCCTATTGCAGCTAATTACATTTATGAAACAGTAAGAAAGTTGCCTTCAAAGGATAGATCCAGAAAACCTACGTCCAGGGCCGGGGAGATGGCTCAGTGGAATAAGTGCTTCCCTGGTAAGCACAAGGGCCTGAGTTCAATCCCCAGTTCTGCAAACAAACAAACAAACAAACAAACAAACAAACAAAAAACCTATGTCCATTTGGGAAGTATAGGTAGGGGACTTTGCCAGGGATAAATGGTTAAACTGTAGGGTAGAAAGCACACTGCGTCTGTGAACGGTTAAACATCCTTGGCCAAAATACTTTGTTCCTGATTTGTTTTCCTCTAACATTGATATTCTAAATAAAGGCCAGAGAGTTCTCAGCTTCGAGGCTCTTCTCCTTGGGAATATTCCCTGTGGGTCTCTCTCTTGGACTGAATAAATCTCATCTGGAAGTGATAGTTTTAATCCTCTATGGTGCCTGTGATCATGAACTGCAACAGACATAAACACCCATAACAATGTTTTTGTTCTATTCCTATGGATGTTTTCAAATTATCTGATAAAGTTTTATTTTCACTATCCTGATCTCTTTTATCATTTCAGTGATGCAAAAGAATCTAGAGCAGGCTTTGAGATTAATTGCGGTAAAACCAAAGTGGACAAACAGGACTTTTAGCCTAGTGTGACCTAAAGGACTGATGTTTTAAAATTTGGTGGCCTAAATGAAGATCAAGAGAGAAAAGATGTTAGTCATGAAGTCATCTCTGGTGTGGTTTCAGGGCATCATGTTGTTCTCCCTTACCTCTCACCAGACTTCAGAACACCCATTTCTGTTTCTCTGTTTCTCTGTTTCTCTGTGTCTCTGTCTCCCTCTCTCTCCCTCAGTCTCTCTCCCTCAGTCTGTCTGTCTCTCTCTCTCTCTCTCTCTCTCTCTCTCTCTCTCTCTCTCTCTGTCTTCTAGGAGTTGGTCTGAGTACTTTCCCCATGCTATGTCCCAGCCTAGAACACCCATTTCAAACATGAACTGAAGCATCCCTCAAACCAAGCAGGTAACAGATTGTCCACATAGACATTGCTAAGAGAACACCTTTTA
>NW_004524999.1:385287-388613 GCF_000260255.1 Octodon degus
CATACATAATTCTAGTCTACATTTAAAGACATAAAAAGATAATTTAGCAGTTAAACATAATGTCTGAAAATCATAACTATTTTTGTATATTTTAGGAAAGAGTCTACAGGGTGTTCAGGGTCTCACTATTAGATGAGACTCATAGTGATTCTTCTTTTTACAGCCTCCCAAGTGCTGGGATTACAGACGTGCACCACCACGCCCAGTCTCAATCACTGTCAGCGAGCCATGGGGTGGAGGAGGGGGATGGCACTGCAGTTAAAATAATAAATTTTGGAAACTAAAGTCACTATAGTAGAGACCAACTTTGGCCTGCTGTAATTTTGTCAAGATGGCCACACACAAAAGCTCGCGGCGCTGCCTCACACCTCCTGCCTGTGTAGCAAAGGCAAGCTTCTTTTTGCAGCACGGCTCATCATTCCACATGCCTGTATCCTTCTCTCTCTGAATGTAGATCTCCACACAGTCCTCATCATTTTGCTTATTGTTTGGTTCCCCTGGAGCCCAGTTCATGTCTTCTTCAGTCAGGGGCTTCTGGGTTTCATCCCAGACCCACATGTTATTGATTTTCCTGATGCCTATCCAGTAGTAGCTCTTGGAGTAGCTCAGTATGAGATATTTGAGATATTTGACCTGTTTTTTATTTTGAATTGTCACCAGATGGGTGTACTTTTGTTGACAGTATGCCCTGGCCTCCTCATAAATCAAGGTTTCTGTAGAAGCATTTTAAGACCAGGCTCTGCTGTCTCTAATGAGAAGCACTAGAGGGATAGAGAAGGAATGGTAGACTTTGGCTCCTCTGTAGTTTAACTGTATTTATTGTGCTTAGAATTGTCTTAATTTTGCTATTTATGGCCTTTAGAATGACCCAAGTGCTTTCACCCCTTCCAAGAAATCAGAGGAACATATGAGAATTGCTATCATTTACTGTGTACAAATTTGTTATTGGCCTTCTTCTAGGTACTGTATCACAGTCAGTCATCCAAGCCTAACTGCACATTGAATTTACAGTAGACTGAGCTAATCAAATCAATGAAGCTCTAGAGAACCCTTAGTATATGTCACCAAGTACCACATAAAGCACTTTACATGAATCATAATATTGAATTCTCACAATGTCTAAATAGGTCACTTAAAAAAATAGGTCACTTATGACTAATACTTCATACCTGAGGAAATTATAACACTAAGAGGTAAAGAATATACTGTCCTAAAACATGTGGCCTCCTGCTAACCACCCTACAGTGCACAGGACATCCTCATTGTGGAAGGACATTCTGGTCCTCAGTGCCAATAGTGCCCAAATAAGAAAGACTAATCTGTCTGGTAACAACAACTTACCAAACATGGGAATGGAGAGAAACCATGGAGTATTCATGCCTTCAAACATTTTTTTCACTGAAGAATTAGACCTGAAATGTTTTCCAGAAAAGAAGATGTATAAAATGAATTATAGAAGGACATAGCAAGTGGCTTGTTACTCAACCCATTCTACAGTGATGTTGATCCAAAATCATATGATTTGAGCAAAGGGGTTCTAATGGAAGAGTCTGTATTACAAGGGCTTTTACCAGAATGAATAAAACATCGAGCATTTTCATTAGTTAGGTCAAACAGGAAAAAATATGGTATCAACTCTAATACAGTGAAAGGTTACAAATATATTTTAAATCTTCTCACATATCTGTTGTAGCGATAACTATGTATCATAGCCAAGGAGGCACTTCTCAAGAATTCAGTACTTACTGAGCTGCAAAGCAGATGTCTGGGCACTGCATGTCTCAGGTGCCTTGCTACTTCTGCTGCTGCTCTCCTGTGCTGTGCAGGAAGTTCTGGTGTGAAGTCAGCCAAGACCTCTGAGTATATCTTTGTAGGGCCCATTTATAAAGGGCTGGCTTCCTGTAACAGGAAGGTGTAGTCCAAAGCCAAAGAATAGAAAGGAGGTAGTCCAAATCCAAAGGACCGGATTTACTCTCCCTATAATAGGTAAAATTAGAGAAGATCCAAAGTAGAGCATGGATGTATAGGCACACAAAGAAATGTCTTTTGAAGAGTAGGAAATTCTTTGCACATTCACATTATTAAAGCTTTAAACAAATTTTAACATTTTGCACATACTGATATAATTTTAGTTCTTTATCCCATTTTTCTTAGCGGCTTATTGTTGCTGAAGAACTACAGAGGCCTAATTTCTCACACACTGTTCATTGAGATTTTTTGGGAGGATGTGAAGCTTGGCTCACTCATAACTTATATATACTGTAGTTCTAATAAATTATGAACATGTGATTAGCCATTGTCTTAAAAAGGGCACAGTGAAATGGCACTATAGTCAAATATACACATTTTCTGTTTTTTATTTTTTTAATTTATCTTTTTGAGACAAGGTCTTAAATTGTAGTTCCGGTTTGCCTGGAACTCACCTTGAACCCAGGCTAGCATTGAACTCATGTGAATCCCACTTCCTCACCTTTCTGAGTGCTAGGGTTATAGATGTAAACCACTATGCCCAGATTCTTGTATCAAAATCTCAAAACAAGATTTATCTGCTATATTAGTAAAATGTGTCAATAATTATTTTATATTTAAAATTTAACTTTGGTCAAAAATAATAGTAGATAATACATTTGTTCTTATGGATTGATGTAACAATTTTAAAAATTATCTCTTTTGCTTTTTACTTGCAAAGATATACAAAGACACACACAATGGTGATGTAGTGCCTTCATTTACAAATACTGCATTTGGCTCCTTATTCTCATCTCTAACATCTATGGAGTGCTTGCTATGTGCTACATCCTGGTCTGAGTATTTTACATGTCCATCTCTAGCATTATTTGATCCTCATCCATCTCATAATGGAATAGGCACTTGATTTCACAGATAAGGACTTTAATAAACAAGTTATCTCATTTATCACATTCCACAGCACAGCTAAGGCCTTGAAACTCAAGGCCCATCAGCTAATCCCCAGCTTGTGGTTTACTGCCTTTTTTTCTCCTGCACTAAGACTCCCTGATCTGTCTCCCTCTGTGTTCTCTTTCCTGAGACCTTTCTGGCCATGGCAGCACCCTCTGAGAGGGCTGTTGAGAGGCTGTCAATCACTTTTTGGCAGTGGATGGGGTGTGCTTTACGAGTGAAGTGACAAAGGAATTGAGTGAGGTTTCAATATCTGGAGGTGTCGAATATTATTATTATCATTATGATTATTTTGTATTTTAGGAAAGGGTCTACAGGATGTCCAGGGTCTCACTATGAGATCAGACTCATAGTGATCTGCCTCTTTACAACCTCTCAAGAGCTGGGATTACAGGCATGCACCACCA
>NW_004524999.1:391576-393301 GCF_000260255.1 Octodon degus
CTTTCTTCCAATTTTGCATGCACATGTCTGGTAATATGAATAACTGGTTGGAAGACAACACTATGCATTACAAGTATGGTAAAATTCATGTCACTTTGTTAAGTGAAATTCTGCATCACTTGCCAGACACATTAATAAGAAGGGGGAGGACATAGTGGGAGGTTTTCAGAAGACTTTCTTTTCATGGCACTAGCCACCAACATTCACTGTGTTTGTGATCACATCTCAGAGAACTGGAAAGAGGACTTCCCAAACTGCTTCACAAAGTGGCAAGAATGGTAGGTAAATAAAAGAAAACCACAGACAAGAAAGAAGGTGTCATTGGATTGTCCTGCTACAATGTTGTATATGGTTTGATTTCTAAATTTGTGTGTAAAAATGTGTAATTGCTTTTCTCACATTCTGTAGGGATTTGAAGTTTAGAATATCTATCATGGTTAAAAATAGCAGTTCCATGTTATATTTAAGGCGTTTGATATTCAGAAAGTGATGTTAAGCTCAACTGCCTCTGTTACATGGTCATAATACCATTAAGCGTCTCTTCTAGAGGGTCAACAACTAAAATTTGCAGAATAAAAATTAGATAAATAGAGGGGCTACAAGGATAGCCACTATTTTGGCCCTAGCCCTTCAAGCTCAGTAAGGACTCAGGACATAAGAGAACAAGTGTTGTGACATCCTATAATTCAGTGCTGTCCCAAATTTTCTGATCAAGTAGATTATGCGGCCACAGAGGAAAGTGATTAATGATGTTTGATGTGCCTAAAGACTGTCCCGTAGAGAGAAAACATTCTCTTAGGCTTTAACAGAGAACAAATTGGTCAAGCAATGGCTGTGACTCATCTAGATGGCTGACACTGACAAAAGATCACCAAGGTGCTGAAAATGGTTTCAGTGTAAATCCTGAGGACATTTGACTGACTTTGTCATATACAAAAGTTACATTTGTGGTTATAAATGTCTTGCTTTAATTGGTTTTAACCATCCAGCAGAAGAGTATAACCATGAGGTATAAAAAGTAAAGTCATATTAATATGCTGAGCTGTAAAAGGCTTAAATCAACAACTTCTGAAAATTCTAGTTCTGCTGATAACCTACTACTATCATGGACTATTGGACTATATTGGGTTATATTGCTGAATTCAAGTACCTACAATCTTTAGACTGGCTTCAAGCATGAAGAGTTCTTTTAAACACTTCTCCAAACATAGCTTCTCTAACTGCAGTGAAATACCCATCTCTGACAAAACAAAACATAAATGTATGTTGGGAGTATGTTGGGAGTCATGAAGCTAGGAAATTGATCAAAAATGTGTAGGTGGGACTTGGCCCAGTGCCTAAAGCAAACAAGCTACCTTACTCATGAGATGAATATCCTGTCTGGTTAAAGGTTAGCTATCAGTTGCTAGGCAACCTACTGTCAATAGTTGCTAATTTAATAAAAATGTAAACAAAGGACCATTTTGTTGTGAGAAAAAAGAGAAAAATACTATCTATCTATCTATCTATCTATCTATATGTTAGGATAGATATACAGCTACTTTCTCTTAGTTCATTGAGAATAAAGTTTGTACTAATATTGTTTAGATGAGATATCATGTCTCCGTCTTGTCCTCTGAATAACTATTACAAAGCAACAATATGCAAAGTATTAATTATTGTAACTATCCTATTAACCTGCTTTGAAATTATTTCGTTGTTATTATATTTTTATTCCTCATTAAA
>NW_004524999.1:395001-397393 GCF_000260255.1 Octodon degus
GGCAGGGCAGGCCCAGGGATCAATCCACTGGTCACTGTGCCCACTTGTAAGTGCTTTACACTATCTGACTTTTAAGTACATCACAAAAGCAGATACATTCTGTAATGGTCCAACCTGAGTTGGGCAGACATGTTTGCACATTCCTTAAGAGATATTTCCAAAATGTAAAACTGTATTCTAAATAACCTATCTAGAAAGTATCCATTTCCATGGATGCACTAATTGTGGCAGACTCTGCTCAGCTCCAGAGGAACTGTAGAATTCAATGCAGGTAGTGCCTCCGAGAGTTGTGCAGTGCTAGCAATCAACATTGGTATTTCTGAAGCCTCCTCCCACTTCAAGTTGCACTTTGAATTCTTTTTCTTAAGACTTTTGCTTAACTACACAATAGATTGTTAGTGTTTATCCATTAACTAGATTTTAATTATTATTTATATTTTTAAAAAGGGTCTAAGTCATGAATGAGAAAAACTACAGATTTTGAAGACGATTTTTGGAGTACTTTATGAGCTCCTTACCTTTCTTGGGAAAGGACTTCAAAAGCCAGATGAGAAATGATCCCAATGCCAGGAGGGTGATTCCTGCAGCACAAAGCTGAGCTGCCAAGGGAACGTCAGAGGCTGTGAGAGTTAAGGGAACAAGAGAGAGAGAGAGAGCCACCATGCACAGTATGCTTTCAATTTTCTAATAGGATTTCTTCTAGATTAAGATTTCTGCCTAGTAACTGTCGATGGCTATAAGGTTATATTAACAAAACATTGTTAAGAAACCAATCAAGGCTTTCCCCTTCTTACATACTGTCCTTTACCCAGCTGAGGACTGTTCTTTATGGGAATCAGAAAGACACGAGATGAATGCTGCCCATCTAATCTCACATGTACACTTAAAGTGAACTTCTGGCCTCATTTGCACAGCCCTCAGGCAAAGTGGCTGCTTCTCTAAAATGGAGCACGTGGAGGGGCTGCAGCTCACCTTCACATGCTGGCACTGGCTGTGTCCACTGCCCTTGTGCAGAGCATTCAATCTGTGGTGGGCCCTGCAACACGAAGCCCTCCTCACAGGTGAAGCTGCAGGATGACCTGAAGGCAAACTTTCCAGCAGAAGAGTGGCTGCAGCTCACGGAGCCATTCTGCAGCCATTGGATGGCATCGCATGTCACAGCTGTAACACAGGTGTCAGTGTATAACACAAGTGTGGCTTGCCCATTCTAAGTGAGGGTTGAGAAAGTGAAGGTTTGCAGGGTCTAGCAGAGCAAGAAATTTACATTTACAGGTTGGCTTCTCACTGTCCCAGATCCCGGAGGCGGTGCACTGCACATTCGCAGTTCCCACTAGTTCAAATGCACAAGTTGTGTTCTACCCAAATCCTTCAGTTACTGGGAAACAATAGATGACCCCATTGGCTGGTGTAGTCAAAGCATCACATTCCACCACGATGGAGATCAAAGTATTTGGCATTTACAGAAGAATATTGCTTTCACTGACTGTGCAGTTAAGTATATTTATGACTGCAGGAAAGGAGTCTCCAAAGGATAGATCCAGAAAACCTATGTCCATTTGGGGAGTAATGTACGGTACTTTGCCAGGATGAATGGTTAAACTGTAAGGCAGAAAGCACACAGGAGAGCCTGTGAACAGTTAAGCAGCAAGAAGGAAAACTTGTGGCTTTCCCCTTTTCCCAAGAAAAAGTGTCATGTGTTGAGTGAGTTCCTTGGCCAAAATGCTTTGTTCCTGATTTGTTTTCCTGTAACATTGATATTCTAAATAAAAGTCAGAGAGTTCTCAGCCTCAGGGTTTTCTGCAGAGAGATTCCCTAAAGGTTGGACATTCTCCATGGGAATATCCCCTGTGGGTCTCTCTCTTGGGCTGGACTCAGTCTCATCTGGGAGTAATCATTTTCCTCCTCTATGGTGCCTGTGATTGCATGCTATGACAGGTATGAACACCCATAGCAATGCTTTTGTTCTTTTCCTAAGGCTATTTCCATATTATGTGATTAAATTTTATTTTCACTCTCCTGATCTCTTATCATTTCAGTGATGCAAAGTCTGCCTACTGCAGAATCTAGAGCAGGCTTTACAATTACTTGGGGTGAAAACAAAAGAGACAAACAGGACTTTTAGCATGATGTGACCTAAAGGATTGATGTTTTAAAGTTTTGTTCCATAAAGGAAGATTGCGAGAGAAAATATGTGAAAGTCATGAAGTCATCTTGCGTGTGTTTTCACTGCATCATGCTTTTCTCCCTTACCTCTCACCAGAGCTTCAGAATACCCATTTCTGTTTCTCTGTTTCTTTCTGTCTCTGACTCTGTCTCTGTCTCTGTTTCTCTCTCTCTCCTTCTTTCTTTCTCTCTGTCTCTCGCTCTGTCTCTCTGTCTCTGTTGCTCTCTC
>NW_004524999.1:399617-402064 GCF_000260255.1 Octodon degus
CATGTCTTCTTCAGTCAGGGGCTTCTGGGTCTCCTCCCAGACCCACACGTTATTGATTTTTCTGATTCTGATCCAGTAATAGCTCTTGGAGAAGCTCAGTACGGAGTTGAGATATTCGACCTGTTTTTTATTTTGAATTGTCACCAGGTGGGTGTACTTTTGCTGACAGTACTCCCTGGCCTCCTCATAAGTCATCCTTTCTGTAGAAGCATTGTAAGACCAGGCTCTGCTGTCTCTAATGAGAAGCACTAGAGGGATAGAGAAGAAATGGTAGACTTTGGCTCCTATATAGTTTAACTGTATTTATTGTGCTTAGGATTGTCTTAATTTTGTTATGTATGGCCTTTGGAATGACCCAAGTGCTTTCACCCCTTCCAAGAAATCCGAGGAACACATGAGAAATGCTATCATTTACTGTGGACAACTTTGTGACTAGCCTTGCGCTAGGAACTGTATCACATTCACTCATCCAAGCCTAACTGCACATCGAATTTACAGTAGACTGAGAGAATCAGGTCAATTAGGTTTTATTGATCCCCTAGTGTATGTCACCAAGTACTGCATGAAGCACTTCATATGAATCATAATATTGAATTCTCGCAATGTCTAAATAGGCCACTTAAAAAAAAATAGGTCTCTTATGACCAATACTTTAAACTTGAGAAAATTACAACACTAAGAGGTAAAGAATATACTGTCCTGAAATATGTGGGCTCCTGCTAATGACTCTACAATGCACAGGACATCCTCATTGTGGAAGGACATTCTGGTCCTCAGTGCCAATAGTGCCCAAATAAGAAAGCCTAATCTGTCTGGTAACAATGACTTACCAAACATGGGAATGGAGAGAAACCACGGAGTATTCATGCCTTCAAGCATTCTTTTCACTGAAGAATTAGACCTGAAATGTTTTCCAGAAAAGAAGATGTATAAAATGAATTATAGAAGGACATAACAAGTGGCTTGTTAGCCCATTCTACAGTGATTTTGATCCAGCATCATATGATTTGAGCAAAGGGGCTCTAATGGAAGAGCCTATATTACAAGGGTTTTACCAGAATGAATAAAACATTGAGCATTTTCATTAGTTAGGTCAAACAGAAAAATAAATGGTATTAACTCTAATACAGTGAAAGTTTACAAACATATTGGGAAGCTTCTCACATGTCTGTCATAGTGATAACTATGTATCATAGCCAAGGTGGCACTTCTCAAGAATTCTGTACTTACTGAACTTCAAGGCAGATGTATGGACGTTGGATTTCTCAGGTGTCCCACTGCTTCTGCTGCTGCTCTCCTGTGCTGTGCTGGAAGTTCTGATGTGAAGTCAGCCAAGACCTGCTGACCATGGCTTGTGAAGGGCCCCTTTATAAAAGGCTGGCTTCCTGTAACAGGAAGATGTATTCCAACGCTGAAGAAAAGAAAGGACACAGTCCAAATCTGAAGGACCTGATTTAGTTTCCCTATAATAGATTAAATTAGACAAGATCCAAAGTAGAGGATATATGTATAGAAAAACAAAAGAAATATCTTTTGAAGAGTAGGAAATTCTTTGAGCATTTACATTATTAAAGTTTTAAACAAATTTTGTTTAATATTTTACAGATACTGATGTAATTTTAGTTTTTATCCCACTTTTCTTAGCAGCTTATTGTTGCTGAATAATTACAGAGGTCTAATTTCTCATATGCTGTTTATGGAGATTTTATGGGAGGAAGTGAAGCTTGGCTCATGCATAACATATATACTGTAGGTCTAATAAATTATGAACATATGATTAGCCATTGTCTTAAAAAGGGCACAGTCAAATGGCACTATAGTCAAATATATGCATTTTCTGTTTTTTTTCATTCATTGTTTTGAGACAAGGTCTTTAATTGTAGTTCCAGTTGGCCTTGAACTCACTGTGAGCCCAGGCTAGCATTGAGTTCATGTGAATCTCACCTCCTCAACCTCCTGAGTGCTAGGGTTATAGATGCAAACACCATGCCCAGATTCTTGTATAAAAGTCTCAAAACAAAATTTATCTGCTATATTAGTAAAGTGTGTCAATAATTATTTTATTTTTAAAATTGAAATTAAGTAGAAAATACTAGTTGATAATACATTTGTTGTTATGGATTGTTGTAACAATTTAAAATTTATCTCTTTTGTCTTTTACTTGCAAAGATATACAAAGACACACACAATGGTAATGTAGTCCCTTCATTTACAAATACTGCATTTGGCTCCTTATTCTCATCTCTAACATCTATGGAGTGCTTGCTATGTGCTACATCCTGGTCTGAGTATTTTATATGTCCATCTCTAGCATTATTTGATCCTCATCCATCTCATAATGGAATAGGCACTTGATTTCACAGATAAGGACTTTAATAAACAAGTTATCTCATTTATCACATTCCACAGCACAGCTAAGGCCTTGAAACTCAAGGCCCATCAGCTAA
>NW_004524999.1:402777-406777 GCF_000260255.1 Octodon degus
TCTTGAAGTCTCTGTCATCCACTCCACACCCTTTAGTGGAACATAGAGGATTTTACCTGCTTTTGCTTTGACAGTTGGGCCCACTCATTCTCATATTTATGGTGAAGATGTATCCCTGAGGGACTGAGAGCAGAAAGAGGAGGCTGGGGTCTGCAATCCAAGTGGGGGAATTTTAACTGAGGCTCTGCTGTGCAGAGGAGGTTGTTGGGCCTGGTAGAGAATGGCACGTGACCACACGTGGCAAGAGTATCCATGGCAGCATCTATTTATACTTTGGTCCTTACTGCTGAGTGTAACTGGGAGTAATGGACAATGGCCTCCTCCTGTCTCCTAAGGCCGTGCTCCAGGAAGGCTGCCTTTACCTTTATGGGATTATGTTTTGAAACCTTGATGACTCTACCACCAAAACATTTTTCTGCTATAATATAGATATGTTATTAGTAATAAAATATAGAATAGTATATATTTAAATCAATGATTATATCTTTTATATGTATTTAATGTAGATACATTACTTTTGCAAAAGCATGTATAGAAAGAGAGTGATAAAAATATTATTTGCAGGTCACAATCATATCTCTTACACAGTCAAAATTATGAAAGAAAATTAGTTTCAATAAAAGGCATCCTTTGTGTAATAAAACCTAGGTGTATTTGAGGTGGATCTCATTCCCTTGAACTTCATTCCTTAAAAGGTAAGTTCACTCATTTGGGGTTTGGTATACAACTAGGGATTTGAGGATTTCTGGATGGTGTGGAGCCTGGGATCTCTTATTGTGCTCTTCCACACCAAGGGAAGATAGGAGACTCTCAGTATTCACTGTGAAGAAGAATCACCCAAGGACTTGAAATTCCTCTCTCCAAGTCTAACACTCACTCAACAGGTAAAGTTGGAGTTCCAGGAGTGTGTGGTTTTGATGACTGTTTGGCATGGTTCTGACACAGGTGGCCAAGCTCTGCCACACTATAAGTTATAGACTGAGGGCCGCTGCATGAAAGAGAAGGAGAGAGAGAGAGAGAGAGAGAGAGAGAGAGAGAGAGAGAGAGACAGAGAGAGACAGAGAGAGAGACAGAGAGAGAGAGACAGAGAGAGAGAGACAGAGAGAGAATTTTGGCTAGAACCTCAGTGCATATAATCAATGCACTCACTTTGGATGACTGGAAGACCCTTCTGTGTCAGTGCTACAAAGTATAAACAATACTTAACATGAGTTGGTGCTTTGAATTCTCATGCAAGGAAAGTGAATAGTTTTTACCAAAGGAAAAAAAATAGCAGAATAAGAACTTAGCATAGATATGTGAATATGTCCATATACACCTGTGTATATCTGGTATTTTCCTCTCCCCTCTGGTTCAAGAGCAGTCTGTAATTGCATTTTTTTTCCAGCTGAGCTTCTGAAACGTTTCTCAGACTTAGACTTAGATTTACTGTAGTTTTTACTTCCTGTTTGGCAGCACCTCAACTTGATGCTTCCTCTTTTTGTCTTTAGCTCTTAAGTACTGACTAATAGGACCACCCTCCTGATGAGCCAATTCTGGTGCAATCTCCAAGGGACATGAACAAATCAGGGTGGGTGCTTTAATTAACAGAACTTTTCTTCTCTTTAGTCTGACTGGTGTTGAACTACTGCTAGAAGACAAATATGCTTGAGTTGAAGAAAAGCCCCCAGCTGGTTTTCTTTAGTAAGTGTTGCAAATCAGAAGTTTTCTAAAGGGTTAGTATTGGCTTTGTTCTCAGAAACTTTCTAGCCTGGTCACCTGTCCAAACATAACTTTGATTTCATTGTATCAGTGAAAATGTAGCTCTTCCAAGTAGCTCTTAAAGAACAGCAACAGGTAAGGGAGAGGATTTACTTCATTGGAGTTCTCCTAAATGAATAATTTTAATAAATAATAATAATAATAATAATGATAATAAATTTTTGAGAAGGGAGAGAGAGAATAATGTGAATTTTCTAGCATTTCTTACAATTCAATAATTGACATGGTTATTACACAAGCATTATATATTTGGAAATAATTGCGTTATCTAGATAATGAATATATTAATGCAGCAATTAAACACATGCACAATTTTAAAACAGCTCATAAAATATCACAGTGTGTCCTCATCGACCTTCTTCACTGGACTTGGCACTGCGCAACTTCTGCCTCTTCCCCAAATCAAAAGTTATCATGAAAGGTAAATAGTTTGCGTAGACTCAGGACATTGAATCAGCCACGACAATGCAACTAATGATACCCACAAAAGATTTCCAGATCTTTTTTGGAAAGTGGCAATAACAAGAGTGTTAGAAATTGCTGTCTCAGTGTGCCCTGGGGTTGAGACCAGCATGGCAGGCCCGGTATTGAACCCCCGGCTCCTGTGCCTGCTTGCAGGTAGTTTAATCTGCTGAACTATTTGGCTGGCCCAATAGTAAGATTGTAATCCACAAATGTTGTAAAAGTGAGGTCTCACTAGATACAATGTAGGATGTAAGTTACTAGCCTGGACATTAATATGCCTGAGGGGAGAGATTCTAGGATATCACTTTTGTGAGAGTCTAAGAACATTTGCTTTTCTGACATTTTTAAACCATAAAAATGAGTGATTCCTCCTTGTTCCCATGCAACCTGGCTCTACAACACCAAGGAGTGTTTCTATCTGAGTATTTGGAAATGATAGCAACTGGAAGTTCACGTAGCTTTGTTGGGTTCTTCTGCAGTTCCTTTGCAGCCTTTCAGCCTTCTCAGCTCAGACTCAGGGTGTCTGGGTCAGTATAATGAGGAGCTGCTGTGTTCCAGGAAGACTGTTCCAAGTGCCACCCACAAGACTTGCTTGGTTTCATTTCTGTAGCCCAGTCTCACCTCCTCCTCCTCTTCTTGTCTCTCCTCTTTCCCCTGTCTGAGACTGAGCTCTATCACCACTGCCAAGAAAACAATGGAGTAATGGGGATATAGCTCAGTGGCACAAGCACTTGCCGGCCCCGGTATGCCGGGGATTGAACCCGGCCACTGTGCTCATGCCTAAACTGGCACTTTAGTCCACTTAGCTATCTGGCCAGGCCTCTGTACTTTATATTTAATGAATTTTTGCTTTCCTTTTCTTTTGCTCCTTGTCATATTCATTGTAATTTTACCTCTTCTTCCTTGTTACTATTTTTCTTTCTCATTCTCCTTTTTTTTTTTCTCCTTCTCATCTTGGTTGTGCTGTTCCATTTCTGTCCTTCTTCCCCACACATACATTTCTCTTAAAAACCCTAGTGAACTGTTATTCCACTCATGGTAGAGATCAAACTGTATTATTTTTATTTTTATTGCATTTTGAGACAGGGTGTCATTTTACAGGTCAGGTTTGCCTTGAGCTCATACTGTAGTCTGGCATTGTTTTGAACTTGCAAAAATCCTCCTACCTCACCCTCCTGAGTTCTAAAATTACAGGCTCACACCATCATTCCCAGATTCAAAATTTGGGAACAATTTATGACATTTTTCAAAGCAACAGACTGGACTAATTTCAGTTAATTCTCACTCTTTCCTGTCTCAGCCCATAGTGGAAGTCTTTGTTTATGGTGCTTTCATATCTTAAACGCTGAGGTTTAGAAACCTACTAATATCTGTGATGGGTTCTCAACATAGAAACCAGAACAAAATCCAAATAAAAATTTAAATATAAGCCTTGATTATCAGGCCTGGAACTGCTTTACCATACTCACACAGGAGAGTATAATTACATGAGGCGTGGAGCCCTACACCTGTTGTTATTATTTTTACAGTTCTTAAAATGCAAATGTTATTATGCTGATAAATTCTCATTTTCTGTTGTCTTTCAAAAAAATTATTCTGTTTAGAAGTATAAAGATTTTCTTTTCTTTTATTTATTTTTTTTCAACTTATTTTTTCGTAATTTTATTGATAAACAAATAACAATGAGACAGTTTCAAATCAAATCACTAGGCCAGTTTCAATAATAAACACACTGCATACATTCTTCTTAGTGGTTAATTGCTGTACAAGATGC
>NW_004524999.1:416854-421638 GCF_000260255.1 Octodon degus
GGTTATAACTGCAGTTGCTCATTTTGAGCTCTGTGCTCTTGATTACTGGTCTGGTCTGGGAGGACCTTGAAAGCATGTGGAAGTCATGAAAAGCAGGTAGCTAAGGAGACCTTTCAAAGTTGCCACCTCCTCTAGATGGTTTTCACCCTTGGAAACCATCTAGACCTGTCTGTTTTCTCTCCCGTAGTTCTGTCTGGACCTTCAGTCATACTGACTCCTCAAGCCAGTGTTGAATCTTGGCACTTCACCAATGCCACCAGCGAGTTCTCTCCCCTCAGACTGATTGACCAGGTAGTTTCCTGGTTCCCCTGTTCTGTCACTCGTTAGGCCCTGTCTGTTCCATGTGTTTATTCTCTCTCATATCCCAATCTGCAATCCTTCAAAGTGATTTAGGAATTGCTGTGTTTCTCTTGTTTGTCTACCCTTACCAACTTGGTGATCCTATCTACTCTTTTACCTTTGAATATCACCAAGGGCTATTAACCCTCCAAAATTACATTTTGAACCAGGACTAGTCCCTTGAAGTGGAAGCCCTACTCAGTGTCTCTATTTAGCAGTTCATTAGCCTCTCCAGGTTTACCTGTCCTTAAATGAGCTTGGGAATTTCTCCTCCAAACTGAACAGCTCTTCCTGTATCATTTTTATTTTGGTAAATTATAATTCTATTGTCCCTGTTCCTTAAGACAAAAACTTTTATAGCTGAGATTGCTCTTGTGGTATCACAACTTATATCCAACTTCTCACAAAGTTTGTTGACTTTAACTTCAGAATAGTTGTAGAATTTTGACTTCCATTCTGCCATGCAACAAATCCACCATCATCTCTCACTTGTATTTCTTGCAAGAGCTTTCTGGCTGGGTTCCATATCTTGGTGCTTTTAATTTATATTCTGTTTTCAACAATTTTAAGTAATTCCATGAGGCTACAGCAATGCTAGAAAAGAAAGAACAGGTAGGGAACCAGAGGGCCTTGAGGACACTGCAAGGACTTCAGATTTTGCTTTGAGTGAGGTGAAAATTCACTGGAGGATTCTGAGCAGAGGACTGAGATGGTCTGATCTGTGCTACTTTGCATGTATCTTCTGCCTTTCCATGTCTACCTAACTCACCCACATCCATATTCACACCCCCTTGTCAGTCCCAGGTGCTTGGCCTGCAGCCTGCAGCATTTTGTCCCTGGTGAGCTTGTTTCCAACCATTTTAACTAGAGCCTCCTAAAAGAGATTAGAGAGAGAAGGGAGAGAAGTTCGAGGAACACTGCAGGTAGCTTGTTATCACAACATCCTACTGTGAGTTTGACCCAGCCACATAAGATTGAAGCAAAGGGATTCAGATTGCACAGTCTGTGTTTGAAAAGCTTTTACCAGAATGAATAGGACATTTAACATTTTCATTGTTTAGGTCAGACAGAAAAGAATGATGCTAACTCTAATACAATAAGTTTCCATATATATTGGAAGGTTTTTTGAATATCTGTCATAGCGATAAACATGTTTCATAGGCAAGCCTGCCCTTGCAAAGAATTCTGCACATACTGTGCAGCAAAGCAGACATATGGGTGCTGGATTTCTCAGGTGTCCTGCTGCTTCTGCTGCTGCTCTCCTGTGCTGTGCTGATAGTTCTGGTGTAAGGATACCCAAGATCTGCTAAGCATTGCTTTTGTAGGGCTGGCTTCCTGCATCAGGAAGAAGTAGTTCAAAGGCAAAGAATAGAAAGGAGGCAGTCCAAATCCAAAGGAGTTGATGTGCCCTCCCTATAATAGGTTATATTAGACAAGCTACAAAGTAGAGGATGGATGTACAGGCATGCAAAGAAATGGCATTTGATGAGCAGGAACTTCTTTGCACATTCATATTATTAAAGTTTTAAACATATTTCATTTAACATTTTGCAAATACTGATGTAATTTTAGTCCTTTATCAAGTTTTTCTTAGCAATTTATTGTTGCTGAATAATTACAGAGGCCTAATTGCTCACATGCTGTTTATTTAGATTTTATGGGAGGATGTGAAGTTTGGCTCATGCATAACTTATATGTACTGTAGTTCTAATAAATTTTGAACATATGATCATCCATTGTCTTTTAAAAGAGCATAGTCAAGTATACACTATGGACAAATGTATTCATTTTCTGTTTTTATTTTGTTTTGTTTTTTGAGATAAAGTGTGGCATTGTAGTTCAGGTTAGCTTTGAATTCACTGTGAGCCCTGGCCAGGATTGAACTCATTGCAATCCTCCTCCCTCAGCCTCCTGAGTGCTGGTATTATAGGTGTGAACCACAATGACTGTCGTTCTACAGCCAAATCTCAAAACAAAATTCATCTGCTATATTTGTAAAATGTAAAATAAAATAAATATTTTATTTTTAAAATTGAAATTAGTCATAAATCGTAGATAATACATGTTATTATAGATTTTTATAAGAAGTTTATAATTTATCTCTTTCCCCTTTTACATTCAAACATATAAAAATTAAGCACAATGGTGATAAAGTCCTTTCATTTACAAATACTGCACTGGGCCCCTAATTCTGGTCTCTAACATCCATTGAGTGCTTGCGATGTGCCAATTCCTGGTCTGAGTATTTTATATGTTCATCTCTATCATCATTTAATCCTTATAATGACTTCATCCTTCCCACAATGAAGTAGGTTCTTCTTGTAAACACAAAATTTAAATATACAGATTTTAAGAACAAGGGATTTCATCCATCTCATCCCACAGCACAGAGTTAAGGCACTGAAACTCAGGGCCCATCAGCTAACTGCTCCCCAGCTAGTTGCTTCTTTCCTTTTTCTCTCCTGCACTAAGACTCCCTGCCTGTCTCCCTACTCAGTCTTGGCCTGCGCTCCCTTCACTGAGACTTTCCTGACCATGGCAGCTCCCCCTGAGAGGGCTGAGAGAAGCTCTCCATTCATTTGTTGGGGTGGGGGGAAGAGGGGCAATGGACAGAGAATTGACTAAGAAATTGGGTGAGAATTCAATAATTGGAGGTGTTCAGTGTCATCCCCTACCACTGAGTATTGCAAGATTTCCCCCCAAATTCAGGCTTGTGAGAGACCAGCTTGAAGCCTCACTGAGTATCCAAAGCTTTGGAGCTATAGTCAACAGTTCCTGAAATGCTCAGGAAATTTCTACTGGCCTCCCATGGAGCTTCTGAAGATCACCATCTGGTGGGAGGGTGTCCCCTCCATTGATTCAACTGAAGAAAAGGAAACAAGAGAGTGTAAGCAGGCACATCCAAGGCTGAACCACCAGAACTGGTTATTTTCTTTTTGAGGTGGCTACTTTTCTGCTTGGTTATCCTTTTTCCTACAAATGCTTTGTCCTCCCCTCTACACCATTTAGTTGAACATATTGCACTTTAATCAGTTATAGTTTGACCAACCTGTTCTCATCTTTGCAGTGAATAAGTATCTCTGATAGACTTTGAGGAGGGTGGGGCCTGCAGCCCAAGTGGTAGAACTTTAACTGTGGCTCACCTCTGAACTGGAAGCTGTTGGGCCGGGTAGAAAGTGGCACATGATCACCTGTTGCAAGAGCCTCCATGGAAGTGTCCCTTTATACTTCCATCCTCACTGCCAAGTGTAACTTCCTCACTGCTAAGTATAACTGGAGAAATGGGCAGTGGGTTCCTCCCTTCTACTAAGGTCCCATTCTTCTCTAGGAAAGCTTCTTTTAACTCAAGGTGATCATTTTTTAAACTCCTTTTTTTAAATGTAATTGATACAGGGCCTCACTATGCAGCTTGGACTCATAGTGATCCTCCTGTTTTCAACCTCCCCAGCGCTGGTATTATAGGTGTGCGACACCACGCCTGGACTCCTTGGCTGGCTCAGTGCACCCAATGGCTAGATTGGCAGGGCCTGTGGTGCTAGGGATTGAATCCCAGTCCCTCCTCTTGCCTAAGCAGGTGCTTAGTCCACTGAGCTATCTCACTGGCCCATTTATGTGATTATTTTTTAGGATGTTAACATGCCTCCCACCAAAAAATTTTCTGCAGTAGGATAGGTATATTACTAATGATATATAATAATATATATTAAATATCATAGTTAATATAAAATTTTAATACATTTAATGTAGATATATTACTTACAAAGAGACTTGGGTAGAGGAAGAAATTTGAACTCTTACATAAAGCATGCAATCATGATATCTTTTGCACATGCAACATGTGTTACAGAACATTAGCATCAATATATAGGCATCCTTTATTTAATCAAAACCTAGTTGTATTTAAAGTGGAATTTGTCTCATTCATTATGAGTTCACTCCCTAAAATGTAAGTTCACTGATTGAGGATTTGCAGTTCCAATGATATTTGAGGACTTCTGGATAGTTTGGGGCCTGGGATCTCTTACTGTGCTCTTTCATACCCAGAGAAGATGGGAGACTCACAGACCTTACTAGGAAGAGCAATCACTTGAGGATTCGCAGTTCCCCTCTCCAAACCTAACACTCACTCTTCAGGTCAAGGTGGCTGCTTAGACTTAAAATTGTATTGTAATTTTTACTTCCTGTTTGGCACCAATTTAGGATGAGATTTCCTCTTTCTGTTTTTGGATCTTAAGAATGAACTAATAGGAATACCTTCATGATGAGCCAACTCTGGTGAACTCACCAAGGGCCCCAGGAGTGTGTGCTTCTGATAAACATTTCATGTGATCCTGACATAAGTGGCTAAGCTTTGTCTCACTTTGAGACTTTGAGCTATAGAGAACCAGGGCCACCTGAATTGGAGAGATCAAAGGGCAGTACACATGGTTGATATATATATATAT
>NW_004524999.1:422298-423280 GCF_000260255.1 Octodon degus
TAGTTTTGTAAGTCAGACGAGTCCTAAAGAATTATTATTAGCTTTGTTCTCATGGTCTCACCTCAGAATAATTCTAGCCTGGTCACTTTTTAAAACATATTTTTTTTCCGGAGCTCAGGATTGAACTCAGGCACTTGCACTTGCCAGGCATGTGCTTATTCTACTGAGCCATCTCCCAGGCCCCCAAAACATAAATTTGATTTTATTGTATCAGAAAGAAAATGGTAGCGCTTACAAATAATTCTTAAAGAACACCAACTGTGTGAGGGAAAGGATTTAGTTGGGTTTCTTTGTTGTTGTTGTTGTTGTTGTTGTTGTTGTTGTTGTTGTTGCTGTTTGTATTTTAGGGACGTACTAACAGGGTGGTCAGGGTCTCACTACTAGATCACACTCATAGTGATAGGTCTGATTACAGCCTCACAAGGGCTGGAATTACAGGTATGTGCCACCAAACCCAGTCTCAATAGTCATCTCAGCGCACCCCATGGCTGGGCCAGCATAGCAGGTATGGAACCCTAGCCCCTGAGCCTCCTTCCAGGACTTTAATCTGTTAAGCCACTTGGCCAGCCAAGGATTTACTTGTTCTGAGCCTCACAAAACTAAAATTATTTGCAAGTGAAATATAGTGAAAGAGAATAACCTGACTTTTCTATAATTATTTACAATTGAATGATTGATATAGTTACTAAGTAAGCACTCTGTATTTGGAAATGATTCTACTTTACAAATAACAATGAAAATTTAAATGCAGCAATTAAACACACACACACATACACACAGACAAACACACACACAGACACACACAGACACAGACACACAGACACAGACACACAGACACAGACACACAGACACAGACACACACACACACACACACACACACACACACACACACACACACACACTGAGGCTTGTAAATATAGCATGTCCTTATCCAACTGATTCACTTGATTGGGCCTATAGGCAACTTGTTGCTCTTCCTCAA
>NW_004525000.1:0-1754 GCF_000260255.1 Octodon degus
TGAAAAATGCGTAATTTTTGGTCGCACTGTGTTTAAATAAGTGGACCAGTAAGTTGTTAATTTTAATTATTTTTAATTTGCTTTTTGTCCTGTAAGACATGTGGGAACCATTACTTTTGAAGAAACAGTAAAGGAGAGCTTAGAGATGTCTGGCCCAAACTTTTTCATGGCTCTCTTTTGGATATCTATGTTTATTTTAACATTGATGTAAGAATATTTTAAAAACATATTTTATGTAGACTTCCTAGAATACCCATAGTTTTTAAGATTTCCAGGGCAATAAGAACTCTTTCTGAAGAAACTGTTGCAGACTTAATGCAAAGGTGAGAACCAGTTACAATTCCTGTGAAATACTAAATTTTAGTGTGTGATGCAGCAACTATTTTACTTTGCTCACAGTTTTTGTGAACCAGGAATTCAGAGAGTAAAGAGTAGGCATGGCTTATCTTTGGTCTACTGAGCCTTAGATCTCAGCTGAGAGAATCCAAGCTAGTGCTGGAGTCTTGGGAAAGCACTCCCACTCCCACTGCTGGGATTTGATGATATGCATGGGATGGACCTTCAGAAAGAACTGTTGGGCCATATCATGTATTCATGGCCTCTTCCCCCATTTAGCTGTCTGGGCTTCTTTGCAACAATATGACTCAATGAAAAGGCAAATGTCTTGAAAAAATAGGAGAAACTTTTTTTTTCTCTGATCAAGTCTGAGAGATCATACTATTTCCCTTGTGCCTTAGCCACAGCTCACCCAGATTTAGGGGAGCAAATAATTGGCTTTCTCTCAGTTACTCTTCTCTTGTTGCTGAGACAAATACCTGACAACCAAAATGAAGGAAGGAAAGATTTATTTAGCTCACAGTTACTGGAGGTTTCAGTCTATACTCAGCTGGCTCCAAGACAGAGTGGCACATGGCAAAGAGTAACCTTTCATGGCAGCAGCAAAGAGCAGAGGGCCAGTGGAGGAGTAGCATCAACAATGGCTACTGAGAGCAAGTCTGTCTCCCTTAAGTTGCATGCAGGCTATCTGCCCCAGGCTGGGAGTAATACTCACACCCATAATCCCAGTGGCATTTACACCCATAATCCCAGCAGCACTCACACCCTTAATCTCAGTGGATCATGAGTTAATAACAAACTCTAGAAGTCTACCTCATGACTGCATGAGACTTTGGGGGGACAACCAGACACAAACCATAGCAGGCTTGCACCTCTAGATAAAAGGAATTCTGGAAAAAAACACAGAGAATGAAAGATGCTTTACTATCACTTGGAGAAATACAGTATGTCCTGGTTAAACATTCTGTTTTTGTCTAACACTAGAGAATGGCCATGTAGCCTTTTATGTCATAGATTATTACCTTGTTTGGGTTTTACGTAGAGACCCTTAGAAATCATACATCATTCACCTTATCCTTATAGCTATCCTATTCAGGGTAAATAGCATGTGCACAGGTTTATAATATCCTACAGTTGATTTTTCAATCTTTATTTGCTGTGTGTATGTATAGTGGGGCTATTGTATCTGAAGGATAAGAAGTTGGATTGGCAGTTGAAATGATTGGCTTTACTTGGAACTGCACAAGAATGACAGTATTGTTCTCTTTGGGTTATTTTTATAGGTACATTTTTTATAGGGTTATGCTTTTCCAAGTATCTTACTGAAACTGAGAATGTTGACTTGTGAACCAGGTCAAGTTAGTCATTTTACTTTTATTTCTGCGATTTGTGCAGGAAATATAAATTATATTTACATA
>NW_004525000.1:2224-3510 GCF_000260255.1 Octodon degus
TTCTCCAAATAATCTTAACTCGATTTGTATGTTTGTGCATTTCATATTTTCAGTTTTCCTTATATTATAGTGTATATTCTTCTCTAGTTAGAGAATATTCTTTCTTTTATCATAATCTTTGCCATGAATGTTTAGAGTCTATTTGTCCTTGTAATTGATGTCCAGGGAGCAATTGTGTGTTAATCTGTTTTCTATTACTATAATAAAATATTTCAGACTATGTATCTATATCTATTTATCTATGTCCATATGTCTATATAGCTATATATCTATATCTATATCTATATACAGGATCTCACTAAACAGATCCAGACTCAGAATGATTCTCCTGTTTTCAGCCTTCCAAGCACTAGAATTATAGGTGCACACCACCACACCCAGTCTCAGTCGTATCAAACCCCGGTCCCTGTGTCTGCCTAAGCAGGTGCTTTAAGTCTGCTGAGCTATCTGTCAGGCCCTAAAACGATAAATCTACAGGAGGAAAAGAGTTTTATTTGGGCTCAAAGATTTAGGCCTGAAGGAAGGCAATATTTATGGCAGGAGGCATTTTAGAGGAATCCACTCACCTTATGATAGCTAGGATATGAAAGAAATAGGAAGAAAGAGGCTGAGGCCTCATATTTCCTTTTGAGAACATGGCCCCCAATGACCTAACTTCCTCCCGCAAGGCTCCATCTCTTAAAGTGTCAACTATTTCCTAATAGTTCTAAGGCGGAACTTTGGGAAGCATGCCAGATCCACACTATGGCACATAGGCTTTTGAATTTTAATAGCGCGCCACCGTGCCCAGTCTCAATTGCCATCTCAGCGCATCCCAGGGGCGGGGCCAGCACGTTAGCTTCTATTTTAGAAAATTTAAATTATATTTAAATAAATATTTTACTCTTTGCAGGAGAAGACAAATTAAAAAGAGAAAAATACTTTTGAGTATTTGATATCAAGGAGAATGACTAATTTTGTATTTTGTTTTATTTTCTGTGGCTCTTATAACTTCTGTTTATTAACCAAATATTGGAATCTTTATTTCAAAATCTCTTCCTTTGAGTTTATTAATATTTTAACTTTAAAAATGCAATTGGTGGGATTTTGAGAACAATAAATAAATCTGCATCAGAAATGAATCAGAAGTAAATGTAAGAGGTAGATACATAAAAAAAAGTATTAGTTTTTTAACCCTTAGTTTTGGGACATGAAGCAGTCATGTAGCCCCAGCAGAGATTTTTTTCATGTCTTGTAAGTGAGATTGACCTACCCAGTCACAGGTGTTGCCCCCTGGGCCAACTGCA
>NW_004525000.1:10745-12596 GCF_000260255.1 Octodon degus
AATTTCTTTCCTTTTTTAAGTGTTTAGTCTGTGTTGTTGTAACAGAAAATGCTCCCCATCCAATTCAATGCATTTCAGTCTGTTAGTTGACCAGGAAATAGTTCTGGTTAGTTGTTTTTTTTTTTTTAATGTATTTGGTTACAGGGTCTCAGTACAGAGCTTGAACTCTAGTGATCCTCCTGTTTTCAGCCTCCCCAGCACTGGGAATACAGGTGTGGGTCTCCAGGCCTAGTCTCGGTGGCTGGCTCAACATGCCTGGGGCAGAGCCAGTGCTGCATGTGGTGCCTGGTATGGAACCCCAGTTTCTGACCTTGCCTAAGCAGATGCTTAGTCCACTGAGCTATCTCACAAACCCTTCCCACTGCTTTTGTATCTTAGAAATGACCAGTCACAGTGATGCATAGCTGGTCACTGAGATGCATATTGTAAGAACCAATCCCCAATTGACAAGCCATTCTGCCTCTGTGCTTTCTGTTTATTTATCCCATATAAACCCTAGACTACCAGGGACCATGAACTGATATTTTGTGAACGGTCCCCATCATTGCCTGTCGATGTAAAATAAATCTGCCTCCAAACTCTGGGTGTCATTTTGATGTTTCTGTTTGCCATTTCGTCTGGTGCACTGGTTGGGAAGACCAATTGTGGGGACCTTTTTGGTCACTAGTCATGCCCTCAGGGATGTAGCAAGGACTTTACAGGTCCATGTGGGAAGGCGAGCCCTTGAGATTTCTTGAGTCCCTCTAGAGTTCTGGGAGATTCTTGGCTGTCCACTGAAGCAGATCACATTGGACCCCAAAGGGAGAAGGATGAAGTTGGTCTGTCTCTCTGTCTACCTGCCTGCCTGCCTGGCTCATTCTGGTAAAATTCCAAGTGATATTGCAGTTAATCTGCCTATTAGTCCTGCTCAGCTCAATAATGTTTACTCACACTGCAGGCCTAGATCCAGCCACTAAGGATTTCCCTCCCTCTTTGCCTTTGCTCTCTAACAGCCACTAGCCTGCTGATCAAGAAAGCTGACAAGCCCACTTCAGACTGACTTAACTGTCCAGGTGTCACATGCTGTACTGGACCTCCTGTATAACAGTAGATCACATACTGAGTACACCCTATTTACAGATGGAAGGAGCTCTGCTAGGAATGAAGTCTGAGGGGTGAGATGTGCTGTAGTCACCTTGGACAAAGTTATTTTGGACAAAATTCTCCTGATACTGCTTCCTACTGCTGTTTGGAAACTGCACCAGTGACAACAAACCTGTACTCCTAAGCTGCCTCCAGGGAACTGACTGAAATATCAACACCAACCAGAAAAACTTTACCCAGTACTCTCAGAAGATCACAGCCAAACCTTCCTCTACTGTTTCTTCTGTAAACTCAAGCCACGGTTCTGGTTCCTGTACCCCTGCAGCCAGTCTAGCCTTTCTGTGTCACTAGTCCTGACATCTCATTTAAAGACAGATTTAATGTTCATCTAGACCTACTGTGTCTGGCTTGAGGTATTTCCTACCCAAGATGAGAGGAGAGTAAAAGTTTATATTCCTGCTAATAAAAATCATCCCTAGTTATGACCTACCCTTGGTCATCGGCAACAACAGGCCTACATTTGTAACAGACATAACCAAATAAAAAGCTACAGCATACAGGCCATGAGCTCTAAAATCCTGAGAAAATAAAACATAACCCTACCAAAGGAAAAAAAAGCTTGTAACTAGCTCTACAAAAATTTAGCTAAAAGTCCAACTATACCTATAGGCACTCCTGCATACATATATAACCCAGGTACATATTAGCTACCTCTACATGTTTCAGAAACCCAGCTTCAGATAAACCATTCCAAAGTTCTGGAGAATT
>NW_004525000.1:14136-19634 GCF_000260255.1 Octodon degus
AGAATGTCACTAAGCAAATTAATGACAATTCAACAATGGTTGTTATATTGCATACTGTTCTCTTCAAATTAGTTGCTTAGATTATCAGATATAAGTGTCTAATATTGGTCAAAAAAGAGTGATAAAGAATTAAATAGAAGATAAAATTTAAACATTAACTGTTCCTTTCAATAGACCAGTAGAAATCAGCAGTACAATTATTCAGGGTAAAGGTATCTTGCACATATGCATGAATATATCTCCCCCCCCCACTTTTTTTTGCAGTACTATGGATTGAACTCAGGACCCTGTGCTTGCCAAGCAGGCACTTGTTCTACTGAGCTATCTTCCCACTCTTCTTTCTTTTGTCCTTTTCCTCATCCCAGTTGTTCCTTCCCTTTGAACAGATTCTTTCCCTTCCACAGAATCTATTGTACATTTTAGATGTTATTGAATCTTTCATGTCCTTACACTAGTGAGACAATACAGTGGTTACACATGCAAGTCTGATTTATTTCACTTATGAGTAAGGTCTCTGGTTGCATCTGTTTACCCATAAAAGCCCCCAGTTTATCTTTTTTTATAGCTGAGTAGTGCTCCATTGTCCTTTTAGCTATTCCTCAGATGATGGGCATTTGGGTTGCTTCCAAGATTTAGCTATGACAAATTACACTGTTTTAAACATGGGTGTACATATATCACTGGGCTATGATGTTTTCAGTTCTGGAAAAATACTCAGGAGGGGAATGGCTGTGTTGAATGGGACCCACATTCCTAGTTTTTAGAGGAATCTCCACACTGATTTTCTTAGTGGCTGTACCAATCTGCACTCCCACCAACAGTGGAGAAGTGATCTTTTTTCCTCAATGTTCCTCCAGCATCTGTTATTGGTTGACTTCTTGATAGGCATTATACGCTCTTTTATTTAGAGAGATCTTTGTCAAATCTTGTTTCTGGGTAGGCAATGTTCAGTATGGCCTTAACTTCTTTGTGAAGTAGGGATAGTTATAATAATTTTATAATATTTGTAAGAAGACATACCGTTACACCATGCATAGGGAGATGCTTTCAATTAAAGGAAGTGTCTTTACAGTTCTTGCTTTACGTTTAGAGTGATTCACACAGAACAGCAGGATACATTGCTATTCTTGCCTTGGTTGTATGAATCACTCATGGTGAGCTACATTATGGGAAATTAATCAGAAAACAGTAAATCTTACAGACTTACTAAAATTAAGACTTATGTCCTATTCATGCTACTATCCATCATAGACAGTATGGAGCAGGGAAGTCTCTGACTAGAGTATGAGGGAGGAGAAGAGGTGTAGAACTGTGGTTTTGAGGATGAGTTGGGGAGCACAGGAAGAATAAAATTTATATCTTTTCCATCTATGACAAGGGTCAGTCCTGGGTGCCCAACCCAGAACCCAGACTAGTTATGAGAGGCAGAGGACAAAGTCTGGGGACAAAGTCTGGAGACATAAAGGTGGTCTGAACAAGCATATCTTTCACAAATGAAGAAGCTTAAGACTTTCCCAATTCTCAAATCATCAAGAATGCAGATCAGAATTTTGAATGTAATAAATTATTCTGACCCTCAAAGATTACTAGTATTCCATGATTCCTTCCCACTTTATATAGTATGAAGCCAGCAACTTCTGACATTGTCAGTCCTACAGATAACCCACTACTATTGTGGACTACTGGGCTATATTGGATTATTTTGCTGCATTCATGCACCTACAATCTTTAAATGACAATAGAATGCCCATCTCTGACAAAACTAAACAAAAAAGGGGATACAAATGAAGGGCTATTTTGTATCTATATATACAAAATAGTTAGGATAGATATACAGCTACTTTCTCTTAATTCAATAAGAAGAACAATTTGTACTAGTAGTGTTTGGACAGGATATCATGTCTGCATCTTGTACTTTAAAAAACCACGATGAAGACAACAATATGCAATGTATTAATTATTGAAACTGTCCTACTAATCGGTTTTTAAACTGTCTCATTGCTATTTATTTCTCAATAAAATTAATAAAAAAATAAAACTGAGATTAGGGTCCAGGTCCTAAGTACAAAAGGCCAAACGAACTTATTCCTAGCGTCTCACCTTATATCTTACTTTCTAAGATGGTGCTTTTAAGCAGTCAGCAATTGTTCAGTTCTATAGTTAATTTATAAGAATTACTCCATTAAATAATTCTATCAGGACATGTGTGGGGTCAGAAAATTTCCGTGTAAAATCAAAGCAAATTGTTTTTTTCTGTGACATTTCTCCTGAGAGTACTAAGGTGCTTTATTGCATTAAGGCATAGCCAGATGTGAGTAGGCAGACTTAGATTAAAAAAATATTTCTATTGACTGTTCTGAAATAAGATTATAATAACCTTTACTTCTAGCTGAACCACTGAACAGAACATAATGAAATAAATAATCTGTGGGAGATAATTTAAAGTGAAAGAGAGCTTTAACTGTGACATAAATTTTTTTTGAAAGGAATAGACTGAATTACAGAGAGTATAACTCTACAATAAATATATAGATTTTGCTATTCATATGGAAGCCATTATGAGAAAATTAATATATTCATTTAAGATACTTATTTTATGTATATGTTGACTATGGCAGTTTCATGCTTTTTTGTTGCCAGTATGTCATTCCAGTTACCTTTTTTCAGAACTTCAACATAGGAAGCATTGGTTGAAATAACATATAATACCAACATTGATCCCATAGATACATTTAGGCAAGCTGACATTACACTTGAATTCCAAATCAAAATCTTTTTTCCATAATTTTATTGAGAAACAAACAGCAATAAGACAGTTTCAAATCAAATTGGTAGGACAGTTTCAATAATTAATACATTGCATACTGTCTTCCTAGTGGTTACTTGTTGTACAAGATGCAGACATTATATCCTATTGACAAACACTATTTGAACACATCCCTCTATTCATTGAATTAAGAGAATGTATTTATATATCTATCCTAGCTATTTTGAATATACAGGTACAAAATGGTCATTCATCTGTATCCCCTTTTTTTGTTTAGTTCAGTCATTTAAATGTTATAGGTGTGTGAACTCAGCAAAATATTTCAAAATAGTCCAGTAGTCCATAATAGTATTAGATCTTCTGCTTGACTGGCAATGTCAGAAGTTGTTGACCTGAGTCCCCAACAGCTCAACATAACACCATGGCTTTACTTCTTATACTTTGGTTTTGTACTTTTCTGCTGGATGGATAATACCAAGATAAAGCAAGACCTATGTAACAAGAGTTGTAGCTTTTGTATCTGATAAGGTCAGTCAAATCCCCTCCGGATTTATCGTGAGACCCTGTACCTCAGATTGTAGAGACTTTGTCACTGTCAGCCATGTGGATGAGTCATGGTCATTGCTTGGCCAATTTGCTCTCTGTGAAAGCTTGAGAGAATGTTTTCTCTCCATGTGTCTCTCCTTAGGTACACTCTACATCCTCGATCACTTTCCTCTTTGGCCCCATAATCTCCTTGATCAGAAAATTTGGGACACTACTGAGTTACATGATGATACTATATAAGTTCTCATATATCCTGAGTATTAATTGACATTGGAAGGCTAGGGCAAAAATTTTCGCTTTCCTTGTGGCCCTCCTTTTTCTCTAATTTTTGGTCTGCAAATTTAGGTTGATAACCCTCCAGAAGAGAAGATTATTGTTATTACCATACAACCTAGACTGTTGAGCTTAACCTCACTATCTATCTGAATATCATACATCTTAGGCATAACATGGAACAGCAATTTTTCATAAAGTATTGATACATTAAATATTAAGTCCCTACAGAATATGAGAAAAAAGATTTTAAAAATTGAAATGTATTCAAAAATAATAAAGAATTATATATGTTTACATATCTGTCCAGAAATCTAAACATATACAACATTGTAGCAGGACAGTCCCTCAACACTCCTTTTCCTGTCTCCTACCTTCATTCACCACCCTATTCCTTTTTAAACAATCATCTACCTGAGAGACAGCACGGCAGCAACTGGCGAGTCATGACAAGCAGCATGTATTCAGAAGACCAGAATGACAGGCACTCCAAGCATGAACCAACTATTACAAATTGCCATCCTCAGTGTAGTTGCTTAGTTCACAGGTGCCAGTAAATATAGTTAGTCATAGTGAGAATCCTTCCAATAAACTGCTAGATTCAAAAATCTTCTGCAGAGTCTCAGGATCATTGCCTTACCCATCTTGCACCTATAACTGTATGGCTTGCCTCTGTCATGTATCCTAGCTCTTCTCCTTGCTCTTTCTTCATTGTCTAGTCCTCAAGTTCTTGCTTTCCTTTTAATTGTATTTTATGTTTCTATTTGTATTTCTTCTTTTGAGTTCTTATACTAGGGAAACTATACGATATTTACACATATGGGTCTGGTTTATTTTACTTATGAGTTTATTTTCTTTTTTTTCCTTGAAAGAAACATTTATTTATGGTCTTTATTGGTTACAGTTTCAAACAAATCCAGAACAGGTTTTCACGTTTTGAGCCTTTAGTGCAGACACTATGCCGTGCGAGAAATAACTCCCTTCTCCAGTGAGTATATTTTCAAGTGGCATCCACCTAAATATAAAGGCTTCGAGTTTCACATTCTTTATAGCTGAGTAATACTCCATTGTATAAAAATATATCATTTTTTATCCATTCCTCAGGTGATGGGCATCTTGGTTGTTTCTAAGATTTGGCTATCACAAATTGTGTTGGTATAAACATAGGTACACATATATCACTATATACGATGTTTTCATATCCTCCAGGAAACTTCACAGTAGGGAAATAGCTGGTTTAAATGGGTTTCCCAGTCCTAGTTTTGTAAGGAGTTTTGACACTGATGTCCATAATGGTTGCACCAATCTACATTCCCACCAGCAGTAGAGAAGGATTCCTTTTTCCCACAGCATCTGAAACATTTGTTGTTGGTTGATTTCTTTATGATAGCCATTTTTTCTGGGGTTAGATGATATCTCAATGTTGTTTTAATTTGCATTTCATGGGTGGCTAGTGATGTGGTGCATTTTTTCATATATTTATTCGCTTCTTTAATTTCATCCTCTGAGAAGTGTGTGTTCATCTCGGATGCCCATTTCTGGAGTGGGTCTTTAAATTTTGGAGCCCTAGTGTTTTTTAGTTAATTATAAATTCTAGAGAGCAGACCTTTGTCTGAGTATTTATTTGTCAACATTTTTTCCAAATTTTGGGTTGTCTTTTCACTTTGTTGGTAATTTCTTTTGACGTGAAAAATCTTCTCAATAAGGGCAGGTCCCAGTTCTTAATTCTTTCAAGTGATTTCCCATGTGATTTGATTTTGTTCATGAACTCTTTGCTTATCTCTATGTCTTTAAGAGTTCCTCCTACTTTCTCTTCCAGGAGAAATCCATTTTGACTTTAGCTATGTGCATGGTGATAGACCTGGGTCAAGTTTTATTTTTTGGCATGTAGAGAGCCAGTTTTTCCAGCACC
>NW_004525000.1:25149-33688 GCF_000260255.1 Octodon degus
CGCCTGGGCTGGGACTGGTCCTGCTGGCGCAGGGTAGCAGGAAGCTCTCCACACACTCACCGGACCTGGGCTAGGACTCAGAGTAGAGATTTTCAAAGTAACTATTGATTATCTTCTGAATTTCCACTGGGTGTGTGGTAATTACACACTTTTCGTTCCTTATTGTTTGCATTTGAATTTTTTCTTTTCTCTTTTTGATATGGTTGGTTAGGGGTTTATTGATTTTATTTAATCTTTCGATGAACCAGCTTTTTGTTTTTTTAATTCTTTGAAGTCTTTTCTTTGTTTAAATTGAATTAATTTCTGTTCTTATGTTTATGATTTTTTTCCAGTCTTTGGGCTCTGGCTGTGGTTTGCTCATCCTTTACTAGTTGTTGGAAGTGCAGCATTAGGGTGTTTATTTGTTTCCATTCTCTTTTCCTAATGTGAATTCACAGCTATGAATTTCCATCTGAGAACTGCTTTCGTCGCATCCCATTAATCCCGATAAATTTGCTTGAATTTTCATTGAATTGTAGATATTGTGGAATTTCTTGTTTGATTTCATCTGTGACCTAATGGTTGCTGAGTAGGGTGTTGTTTAATTTCCATGTATTTAGGGTTTTTTTTTTCTGGTTTCTTTGGTCATTTATTTCCAGTTTCACTGCACTGTGGTCAGATAATATGCATGGGATAATTTCTGTTTTCTTACATATACTTAAGTGTACACATGGACCAGCATGTGATCTTTTTTAGAAAATGAGCCCTGTGCAGCTGAGAAAAGTGTGTCTTCTGCTGTGTTTTGTTGGAACACTCTGTATATGTCCACTAAGTTCATTTGTTCCCAACTCTTGCTCATTTCTGCTAGTTCTTTGCTAATTTTTTGTCTGGTTGACCTATCTTGTTGGGATAAGCGGGTGTTAAGTTCTCTTGTTAAGATTGTGATATTTGATACTAGATTTTTATGTACATTGAGATTTGTTTTATATAGTTGGGTGCCCCTGTGTTTGGTGTATACATATTTATGAGTGTTATCTCTTCCTGTTTAATTTTCCCCCTAACCAATATATAGCGGCCTTCTTTATTTCTCTTGATCATTCTTGGTTTGAAGTTGAGGCTTTTTGAAAACAAGATTGCCACCCCTGCTTTTTTCTGAGGTGCTGGGGCATGCAGTATTGTTTTCCATCCTTTGACATTCAGCCTTTAAATTTCTCTATGAGCTATATGTGTTTCTTGTAGACAGCATATTGTTGAATTTTGTTTCCCAATCCACTGTGCCAGTCTATTTCTCTTAATTGGTGAATTGAGTCCAACTACATTGATGGTTGTAACTGAGATGTATTGAATTATGATTGATATGTTATTTACCTGTTGTTGTTTACTCCTTTTTCTCCTGTGTTTAATTGTTTGGCTTATTTAGCAGGTTCCTTTTGTTCTTGTTTTTGGAGTTCTGATCGTTTTGATTCCTTTCTAGAACATCTTTCAGGAGCCTGTGTAAGTTTGACTTGGTCATCATGAAGTTCTTTAGCTGTTCTTTGTCATGGAAGTATTTCACTTCTCCATCAAACTTGAAAGAGAGTTTTGCAGGATATGGTAGTCTGGGCTGAAATTTGTTTTCATAGAGGAGTTGAAGTGCTCCTCTCCATGCTCTTCTTGTCTTCATGATTTGTGAAGAGAAGTCAGCCATAATTCTGATGAATATTCTTTTGAATGTGACCTGCTTCTTTTCTCTAGTGGCTTTCAGTATATTGTTCTTTTGCTGGATTTCTGGGATCTTGACTTTTTTATGTCTTGCTGTGTTTTTAATTGGGTTGAGGTTACTTGGCATTCTGTATGCTTTGGTTACCTGGATGTCAGATTGTTTCCTCATATTTGGGAAGTTTTCTGCTATTATTTCTGCTCATATGTTTTAAATGTCCTTTCTATTGACTCCTCCTTTCTCATTGATACCTATTAATCTCACATTGTTCATCTTTCCATCATCTTCCAAGTGGTGAATTATTTTTTTACTGCATTCTAGTTGTTTTTAAAAGATTTTTTCTTACCTTTTCAGTAGCTGCACTTTAGTAGCTGCGTCTTCAATATCTGAAGCTCTGTCTTCACTTTCACTGACACATTTTCATTAACTTGTCATTGAGCTTCTAAGTTCCTCTATATCTCTATGATTGTGCTTCATGCAATTTATTTCTTTCCTGTATTGCTCATTCAAGGAATCTGTCATTTTTCTATTCTCCTCTATTTTTTATCAACGTCTTTTTTATAAGCAATTATTAACTCTTTTACTGTTGATTTTTTTCAGATTGGGTTTCCTCCATATGTTTCTGTATTTGATTCTTTACTTCAGATGTTATGAGTTCAGAGATTTCTTTTTTTAATTCTTAAGTTAATTCCACTCTGAATTCCTCTATATCTTTCTGCTTTTGCTTTTTTACTTTTGATGCCATTGATTCATGTATTTCAGCTGAGCTTGTGTCCTCTGCACTTGTTCTGGGGGGACATTGGTTTTCCTCCATATGTTTCTCATTTTATTGTTTACTGCAGATACTATTAATATGTCATTTGTGCTACCTCCTGCTTTTTCATCAAATCCATTCAACGTTAAATTATTCTACTGACCACAGACATAATGTCAGAGAGCTTTCTTGGAGGAGAAAAGTAATTTGACGTACACGCAAGGGAGGCATATAGAACTCCAACTATTTCTGATGAAAAAAAAATCTTCAAGTAGTCTTTGCATGGTCAAAATTCCAGAATTTCAACACAAGAATATAATTTAAAAGCTGATAAGGAAAAGAAATTAATCATCTATAAATGAAAGCTCTTAAGAATTACAATTGACCTCTCAACACAATCCTCCAAGTCAAGGAAAACTTAGTGCAAAGTATTTCAAGTTCTGAAAGACAACAAACTTTAATCCAGATTGATGTACCATGCAAAATTCTTTTCAAAACCAATGGAGAAATAATATACTTCCATGACAAAGAACATAGTGAAAATTTATGACAACAAAGCCAACACTCCAAAATACGTTGAGGAACATTCTATGAAGAGATAAAACCTCTATAATCTCCAAGAGTGGGAATCCACCAGAAAAGGCCAACCATTAAACAGAGGGAGGAATCAAAATGGGTAAGCAAGAAATAGGAAAACAGCATGGAAAGGAAAAGTCAATACATAGCAGTGGGGGCCAGGGAGATGGCTCAGTGGAATAAGCGCTTCCCTGGCAAGCACAGGGGCCTGAGTTCAATCCCCGGTTCCGCCAAAAACATACAAAAAACAAAAACAACAAACCAGTACATATCAGTATAAGCATCAATGTTAATGGTCTCAATTCACCAATCAGAAAACACCCATTGGTAAAATGGATCAAGAAGCAAGATCTATCAATATGCTGCATCCAAGAAACACAATTAATTAAAAGATATCATGGACTCAAATTTTGAGTTTGGAAAATAATACTGCTTGTGACAAATACCCAGGAAAAAGCAGCAGTAGCTATTCTATTTGCAGATAAAGTGAGTTTAAGTCAAGCTTGATTAAGAGAGATAAAAAAGGTCACTTCACACTTGTAAAGTGAATAACTAAAGAGGAAGAGATAACAATAAGAAATATATAACAAAAATACCAGTACATGCAACTATGAAAAATCATATTGAACAATAATACAATTGTTTTGGGGGATCTGAATACACCAGTGTCACAGAAAGACAGATCACTTAGGCAAAGAGACAATAATGGAGTACTACACCTAAATCAAAAATTTGAATAAATGGATGTAGTAGAGATCTACAGTATTCTACACTATATCAGAATACACCTTCCTCTCAACTGCACACAGGGCCTTCTCCAAAATAGGCCACACACTAACTCATAGAATATGCCTAAGTAAATACAAAGTATTTGAAATTATTCCATGCATACTATCAGACTGGTAGGGCAAGAGAGACTCCATTTTCTTTTGTAACTGCACTTTAAGTCACTAAAGTTTAGGATAAACTGTAGATAAACCCACTCCATCTCTCCCTCCCATGTAGCACATAGAGACAAGAATAAATAGTTAAAACAAATTGGGAAGTGAGGTAAATAGGAAACCATAATGTACTATGATGGGCAGATGGCAAACAGTGTCTTGGGAATGTAAACTTTATGGCAGTGTGTGACATTCTTATAAAATTCCTAAAAAAAAAAAAAAAAGAAGCAATGAGGTAATGCAGTTCATATGGAAAACGTACAAAGTATATAACTGAGAGATAAAGTTCAAATGGGGAACAATGATTTGTGAGTCCTGGTGGAAAATCAAGGCATCTGTTGCTGGCTCACAATAAAGGCTTCTTTGTTCTTGTGTGTTTGGTCTCTTTCATGGGTACTTTTCTTCACTGACGTTGTTGTAACAAGACCATACTGCAATGAAACTGGAAATCAAAGGTAAAAGAAACCACAAGAACTTAATAGACAAATCCAAAATATCACCTTCCTGAACAGTCAATGGTTGACAGATGAAGTTAAAGAAGAAATTATACAGTTTCTACAACTAGATGATAATGACAATACAACATCCCAGAATTTATGGGACAGTACAAGGGAAATTTCTGGCAGTGAATCCCTATATGAAAAAACAGAGCAAAAACAAATATTCAACTTAATGGTGAACCTCAAACTTCTAAAAAAGAAGAGCAAGATAGGCCAAAAGCTTTTATGATGGATGAAATTAAGAAGATCACGCATTGGAGAAATTAATGCATTGGAGACTAAGACAACAATATGAAGAATAAATGAATTGAAGAGCTGGCTCCATAAAAGATTAAATGAAATTGACAAACTCTTATCCAACCTCATCAAAAAAGGAAAAAAAAAGATTGAAATCCATACAATTAGGAATGAAAAGTGTGGACTGGGGAGATAGCTCAGCAGCATAAGCACCTGCCTGGTAAGTGAAAGATCCTGAGTTTGATACCTGTCAACAAAAATCAATCAATCAATCAATCAATCACAATGGACCCTGAAGAAATTCAGATCATCTATACCTACTTTGAAAATCTATATTCTTATAAAATGGAAAACGTAAAAGAAATAGACAGATTCCTTGATAGATATGAATTACAGGAGCTGAAACAAGAAAATACAAAAACCTAAAAAAACCAATATCAAAGAAATTAAAGATGCATTTATAAATTTACCAAAGAATGAAAGCCCAGTACCTGACAAATTCACTGCTAAATTCTACACAAAATCTAGAGAAAGTCTAACAACACTACTTCTGAAACTCTTTAATGAAATTGAGAAAGAAGCAATATTTCCAAATTCATTCTTGGAAACAATCACTACCTGACACTACAAACCAGGGAACACCCAACTAAGAAAAAAAAATTATAGCACAATCTCACTAATGAACACAGATGCAAAAAATCTTCAATAGGATACTGGCAAGCAGAATGTAGCAAGTTCTTAAGAAACTTGTAAGGAACAACAAGCCTGAGATGGTAGAATTAGTAGCTACCATCTAGTAATTCTAAACAGTTCATTGATTATATTGTTTCCTTTGTCTCCAATGCATTGATTTCTTTGATCTTTTTAATATCCTTCATCATATGAGTTTAGTTGATTATACTTGACTAAATTGGGAAAAGGTAGGTACAGGGCTGTAACATTCTGTCACACAACTGAACTCAGAGGTACCAGAAGCCGTGCAAATCTTTTGATGGTGAGAGTTGGTTAAAGAGGATGAAGGGTCCATTAGCTTGACACAACCATAATGCATGTCAGCACCTTCCCCTCTCTGAAAAGCTTTGTGGACGCCTTACTGAGCTGTTCCACCCCCACTGTTGCAAGAGCCTTGCTTATGTTTGACTCCCACGGTGATGCAGGAGTCTGGCTGAGCTGTGGCCTGACCAAAAAACCATCACAGGAGACTTGCTGAGTTACTTTCCACCTCCTCTCATGGTCTTAGAGCTCACACTGAGCCCTGGACAGTGGCCCTGAGCTCTGTTGAACTTTGGGAGCATTGAAAATGTTGAAACACAGGAGCAAAAGGTAATCTCAGGCCTCCAGCCCACCAAGAACATGTCCAGGGATAAGGACATGGAAGAACATCAAAATCACAAACTTGACACTTCTAAAATTATAGTAATTGAGGTAAAGAAAAGCTCTACCAAGCTATTGAAAAAAAATTAGATCACAAATAGACAAAAGTGAAATGACAACAATCATGAAAGTATTCTTCAGAGCATCAAAAGAAAATATAAATTAAAAAATAGAGGTGAATAGAAAAATGATGGAAACTGTGAATGAAAATTACAGGAAAGAATCAGAATGCACAAAACAGATAAGAATTCCATTAAGAGCTGAAAAACTACTTAAACAAAACTGAAGATCAACTTTAAGACCCTGAAGATAACATTTCAGGTGGTAATAACAAAAGGAAAGATCTTGTAAAAATAACAAGGAACCAGGAAATAAAAATTCAACAGCTTCAAAATGATGCAAAGAAAAACAATATAAGACTGATAGGTTAAACAAAATAACAGGAGTCAACACAAATGACATAAAAAGACTATTTGCAGAAGCAGGAAAAAAATTTCTAAGCATGAGAAAAGATTCTGACATACAGTAAGTGATGCATATCGAACTCCAATTAGTCATAACAAAAGTAAATCTATACTCAGACACATAATAATCAAGATTTCAGAAATTCAGCAAAATAATAGAATATTAAAAGCTGTTAGAGAAAAAAGACAGATCTTTTACAATGGAAAGCCTATCAGAATCATGGCAGATTTCTTAACACAGACCATTAAGTCAAGAAGAATTTGTAGTGAAATATTTCAGGTCCAAAAACAAAAACAAAAACAAAAACAAAACAAAACAAAAAACCTTCCAAGCCAGATTGATGTATCCTGCAAAACTATCGATAACATTTAATGGAGAAATAAGACACTTCCATGAAAAGCAACAACTGAAGAAATTCATGACAAACAAATGAACCATACAAATAGACACTTACAAAAATTGTTTCAACAAAAGCAATAGAAAGAAACCAACTAAGAGAGCAAGTAATTAAACAGATGGAGAAAATACAGGAGGAAAACAACATGACAAAAGTAAGCCAACACATACCAATTATAAACATCAATATAAATGACCTCAATTCACAAATCAAAAAAATCAGACTGACAGAAAGGATCAAGAAACAAAACCCATCAATATGCTCTGTACAAGAAACATATTTAACTCAAAAAGAAATTCATAGACTGAAATCAAAGGATGGAAAACAATTCTTCATTAGTCAGGAACCCAGAAAAAAGCATGGATAGCTATTCTTGTCAACAATGTCAACTTCAATCCAAGAATAATTAAAAGAAATAATGATTAAAAGAAGGTCATTGCATACTTGTTAAGGGAAAACTATAAGAAAAAGAGATAACAATCATAAATATGTATGTACCTAATATAGAAGCACAAAAAGACGTAAGAAAAATTTAACAGACATGAAAAATCAAATGAGCAAAAACATAATTGCAATGGGGGACTTTAACATTCCATTGTCAGAAAGAGATAGATGAACTAGGCAAAAATATCAGCCAGGAAATAATGGAACTAATTCAAATATGTGAAGAAATAGACTTAGTAAACCTTTATAGAGTGTTCCACCCAACAACACAGAATACATATTATTCTCAGAAGCAGAAGGAATGTCTCCAAATAGACCATATACTGGTACATCGAACATGCTTAAGTAAATATAAAGGAATTGAAGTTATCTCATGCATATTATCTTGCTCTAGTGCAATAAAACTGGAAATTATTGATGAAAGAAACTCCATAAACACATGGAAATTAAATAAAACTCTCCACAACAAGCAATGTGTCACCAATGAAATTAAATGAGAAAAAAATTAAGCAATTTTTACAATGAAAAAAAATGCACATATACATCACTGAAACCTGTTGAATACAGTGAAAGCAGTCCTAAGAGGGAAATTTATACTGTTAAATTGTCAAATCAGGAAAATAGAATGAGCCCAAGTAAACAACCTTGTGGTATACCACAAGTTTTTAGAAAAAGAAGAGCAAATCAAGTCCAAAGCCCAAAGAAGGCAGAAAATTATAAAGATCAGAGAATAAATTGATACAATGGGGACTAGGAAAATAATACAAAACATTAAAGAATTAAAGGTTTAATTCTTTGATAGAAAAAATAAAATTGATAAACCCTTAGCCAACATTATAAAAAATGAAAGAAAAAATTCAAGTTCATGCAATAAGAAGTCACTTCAGATCTCATAGAAATTCAAAATATTGTTAAAACTTTCTTTGAAAATCTGTACTCACAGGAGGAAAAACAGAAGAAATGGACAGATTTCTAGATACATGCGAACTGTCAAAGCTGAATTAAGAAGTTATAAAAATTCTCAATAACCTAATATCAGTCATTGAAATTGAAAATGTAATAAAAATTTGTCAATAAAGAAAAGCTCAGGGGGGGGGGCCTGGCCCTAGCTCAGTCCTTTAAGTGGCTGCTTCCACAAAGCTGTCAGCCTCAGGTTGCTGGAGTTCGAACCTC
>NW_004525000.1:43128-44499 GCF_000260255.1 Octodon degus
AAGTACTTGCCTGGCAAGCACAAGGGCCTGAGTTCAATCCCCGGTTCCATAAAAAAAAAAAAAAAGACACACATGGTAGAAAGTTCAATGCTTGTATCTTATATTTTGTAAGTAATTTCAAGATAACAATATGAAATGTGTTAACCATTGTTATCCTCCTCTTATATTGTTTTGAGTTTTTTTTTCTTATTAGAATTAAAAATTAAAAAAAAAACAAGTCAATGAGGTGTTTAGTGAGCAAAAGATGCATAACTAAGTATCAAAAGATAAATAACCACACAGATAATTGACTTGCTAAAACAACCAACAGACTTAATAAAATTGAATATAACAAATTCTAGAGAATACACTAATATAAAACTATTTCATGTAGACAAAATGGTACAGACCATGAATGTCCAGCATGGGAAAGAGTTAGAATTCCTAAAATAGTAAAAAATAGAAATTCAGGAGATTACAAATCCTGCAGAAGCTGGTGAGCAATTAATAAGAGTTACCATAAAATAACAAGAAAACATGAAAAATGAACCCATATACTGCTAGGTGATGCAAAGAAGATTAATTAATTAATTGATTTTTTTCTTTTAATTTTTTAATAGATTACAAATGGAAATTAATTATTTACAAACATAATTGAATATAACAATAAAAATTGTCCAAAATAAAAATGAAGAAATAATTTACAGATCAGTCATAATAGTTCACTGTGTCAAAACCAAGAAACTTATATTCATATAATTAGAATTCTCAAAGTAGAAAGGAGTGGGCAATAAATATTTAAAGATTTAAAATTTCTGAATTTAGTTCAACTTATAACACCACATTTCCAAGATAAAATGAACCTTTTGCACAAGAAATTTAAATAAAACCATACCAAGAAACACAAAGATGAAATTGTCTAAAACTTATTGTAAAGAAAAAAAATCAGATTGATTAATTTTTTGATACCGGGGATAGAACTCAGGACCTCATGCTTGACAAACAGGTACTTATGCTACTGTGCTATATCCCCAGCCCCAAGAAGACTATTTTAAAATTTCTAAGAATTAGTGAAAAATCAGAACACAGCACAAATTGCATAAAATCGGTTTATTGAAATAAGAGCAGAAAATTTTCCAAATGTGAGGATAGAATTTCACAAGCAGATAAGTGAGGTATATAGAACCCCAAGTGTTCATTATCAGAAAATAGCCTCTCTAGGACACATCATGATCATTCCATAAGTCCAACACAGGAGCTGAATCCTGAAAGCTATTTGAAAGGGAAAAAAAAAACTTATAAAAGAAACTTCATTAAAATTACAGAAGGCTTCTAAATGCAAATCTTAAAGACCAGAACATCTTGGGGTGAAGTGTGTCACACCAAAAAAAA
>NW_004525000.1:44599-46166 GCF_000260255.1 Octodon degus
AGTAGCCTTGTAGTATAATTTCAAGTCAGGAATTGTAATGCCTCCTAGATTGTCTTTGTTGCCCAGGATTGTCTTTGCTATTCTAGGTCTTTTCTGGTTCCAAATAAATTTTAGAAATGATTTCTCTAGGTCTGTGAGGTATGTTGGTGGTAGTTCAATAGGGATTGCATTAAATCTGTACATTAATTTTGGGAGTATGGCCATCTTAAAAATGTTGGTTCTTCCTATCCAGGAGCATGGAATATCTTTTCATTTACTGAAGTCCTCTGTGATCTCTTTTTTACAAGTACTGCAATTTTCCTTGGAAAGATCTTTGACTTCTTTAGTTAGATTAAATCCAAGAAATTTCATTTTCCTCGATGCTATTGTAAAAGGTAGTGTTTCTCTAATTTCCCTCTCAGTCTGTCTGTAATCTGTGTAGAGGAATGCTACTGACTTTTGGGTATTGACTTTGTATCCTGCTATGCTACTGACTTTGTGTATCAATTCTAGTAGCTTCTTGGTGTATTTTTTTGGGTCTTCCAAGTAAAGTATCATGTCATCTGCAAATAATGATAATTTCACTTCTTTACCTATTATAATTTCTTTTATTTCTTTCTCTTGTGTATTGGCTCTAGCTAATGATTCCAGAACTATATTGAGTAGGAGTGGTGATAGAGGGCATCCTTGTCTTGTATCATATCTAAGAGTAAATTATTTTAATTTTTCCGCATTTAGAATTATGTTAGCCATTGGATTTTCATATATGGCTTTTATCAGATTGAAGTAGAGGTCATCTGTTCCAATTTTCTGTAGGACCTTGAACCTGAATGACTTTTGAAGTTTGTCAAAAGCCTTTCCTGCATCAATTGAGATGTTCAAGTGTTTTTTAGCTTTAGCCCTATTGATATAGTGTACTACACTTATAGATTTTCAAATATTGAACTATCAGTGCGATGAATCCTACCTGGTGATTGCTGTATTCTATTTGCTAGGGTTTATTGAGACTTTTTGCGTCTATGTTCATGAGGGAGATTGGCCTGTAGTTCCCTTTCTTAGTTGTATCTTTCCCTGGTTTTGGTATCAGTATAATACTTGCCTAGAGCAATGATTTTGTGAGGACTGCTTCCTTTTCAATTTCATTGAAGAGTTTGAGGAGTATAGTGACATCATCTTCTGTAAATTCTTTTTAGAATTCAGCTGTGAATCCATCTGGACCTGGACTTTTTTTGATGGTAGGTTTTTTATTATATCTCCCATTTCATTGGCTGTTATTGGAGTATTCAGAGTGGTTGTATGTTGCTAATTTAGGTTTGGTAATTAGTACCTTTCTAGGAATCTGTCCATTTCATCTCTGTCTTCTATTCTGTGAGAGTAGAGATTTTCTTTTTTTTTTCTTTTCAAAGTTTTATTGATAAACATATAGCAATGAGACAGTTTCAAATCAAATCGAAAGTACAGTTTCAATAAATAATACACTGCATATATTATTCTTAGTGGTTAATTGCTGTACAAGATGCAGACTTGTGATCCTACTTACAGACACAATTAGAACAAATCATTCTATTCATTAAGAGAATGCAACTAT
>NW_004525000.1:46768-48883 GCF_000260255.1 Octodon degus
TTGAAAGGAAAACAGTTCTTTCAAACTCATTACTGGAGGCTACTATTACCAGGATACCAAAACCGGAGAAAGACTGAACCAAAAAAGGGAATTAAAGGCTAATGTCCCACATACATATAGATGCAAAAATCCTAAGTAAAATACTAGTAAACAGAATGCAGCAAATTATTAAGAAGATTATAAATCATAACCATGTTGGATTCATCCCAAGAATTCAGGGATAGTTCAACATATGCAAATTCATAAATGTAATACACTGCATCAAAAAAGTCAAAGGAAAAAAACCTCATGGTCATTTCAATAAATGGAGAAAAGATTTTGACAAAGTCTAACACACATACATGAAAAAAAAAACCTAGGGAAAATTGGAATAGATGTTTTTTACCTCAACCTGATAAAAGCCATCATTGACAAACCACCAGCCAACATCATACTAGATGGGCAGAACTTGAAAGCTTTCACTTTAAATTCAGGGACAGGAGAAGGATGCCCACTGTCACCACTGCTATTCAATATATCTCTGGAAACATTAGCCAAAGCAATTAGACAAAAGTGACAAAAGGAATAAGGATTCAAAAGGATAAGGCTAAATTATCTTTATTCTAAGATGACATGATACGCTACATAGAAGACCCCAAAAGCTTCATTAAAAGACTTCTAGATTTAATAACAACAGTAGTGTGGCAGGCTACAAAGTCAACACTCAAAAGTCAATAGCATTTCTGTACACAAACAGCAAAGATACTGAGAGAGATATTAGGGAAACCACACCTTTCAAAAGAATGGCCAAAAAAATGGAATGTTTAGGAATCAGTCTAACAAAGGAAGTAAAAGGTTGATACAGTGAAAGTTATAGTACTCTGAAGAAATATATCAAAGAAGATTTCAGAAATTAGAAATATATATTCATTGCATCTGGACAGGAAGAACAACCATCGTGAAAATGGATATACTCTCAAAACTTTTATACAGATTCAATCCAGTCATCACTAATATACAATTACTATAACTAACAGATATAGAAAAAAAATTCCTAAAATTCAGCTGGCACCAGAAGTGCCCTAGAAAAGCAAAAATCAATCTTGGTCAATAAAGAAAGGCAGGAAGCTTCACGATTCCTGATTTGAAATCATACTACAAAGCTACTGTGATAAAATCTGAATGATACAGGAAAACAACACAAAATGAAGAAACAGACCTGAGGATCAATGGAAGGGATTAGAAAATGCAGACACAACTACGAACACACTCAGCCACCTTATCTTTGACAAAAGGACCAAACGTGTTCACAAGAAGATAGTGTCTTTAATAAATGGTGTTGGAAAAACTGAATGTCCACATGCTGAAGACTAAAAGCAGACTCGTGTCTATCACTATGCAGTAAACTACAGTCAAAATGGATCCAATATTTAAATATTAGAACAGAAATACTAAATCTACCAGAGGAGGAAGTAGGTGGAAGTCTTGAAAACATAGAGATAGGTAGTTTGTGGAAAAAAAAAAAAACAACAACAACAAAATGAAACTGCAGGAGAAATATTTCAAAAATCAATGACTGGGATCCCATCTTTTTGAAAACTTTCTGCACATCAAAAAATCCTGACAGAATAAAAAGAAACCCATACTTTGGAAAAAAATTAGCTGCCTCTCCCTCTCAGTAAGGACTTGCATCTAGAATATACAAAGAATTAAAAATATCAGGCATCCCAAATTCAAATACCCAATTCCAAAATGGCCATCTGAGATGAATATATACTTTTCAGATGAAGAAATACAAATGGCAAATAAATATATGAAAATATTCAATATCACTGCTCGTTTGAGAGATGCAAGTTAAACCAATGTTAAAGTTCCATCTCACCCACTAAAGCATGGTTGTTGTCAAGATATCTACCAATAACAAATGCTAGAGAAGTGTGGGGAAAAAGGAACCCTTCTCCACTGTTGGTCATAGTATAGATTGGTGCAACCACTGTGGAAATCATTGTGTAGTTTCCTAAAAAAAAAAAAAAAAAAAAAAATTGGAAGTCTCATTTGAACCAGTTTCCTCCTCCTCTATACGTTTCTAGAAGAATTAAAAACATCATTCTACAGCAATATATATTCACCAATGTT